>NC_061066.1:9916802-10066802 GCF_021917145.1 Hypomesus transpacificus
AAGCGCCATGTACTGCGATGGACGCAAGCTCAAGTTCGTCCCTGTGGTCCCCACGGGCATCAAGTACCTGTACCTGCAGAACAACCAGATCGAGGAGATCAAGGCAGGTGTGTTTGACAACGTCACTGACCTGCGCTGGTTGGTGCTGGACCACAACATGATCACCACCGACAAGGTGGCCAAAGGCACCATCGACAAACTGGTGGGTCTGGAGAAGCTTTTCTTCAGCCACAACCAGCTGTCCGAGCCTGTCCTGCCGCCGTCCAGAGTCCTGGAGGAGCTGAAAATGATGAACAACCAGCTGTCCAAGTTCCCAGCGCTGACGGACAGGGAGAACTTGACGGCCGTGCATCTCCAGGACAACAAGCTGACCTCGGAGGGCATCGCCGGGGCCTTCAAGGGCCTGAAGAAGCTGCTGCTCCTGGACGTCAGCAGGAACAAGCTGAAGAAGCTTCCAGCCGGCCCGCCCAGCTCCTTGGAGGTCCTCTACGCCGACCACAACGACATTGACAGCATCGCCGCCGGGTAAACACTGTCAGAATGTGTTAATGACGTGAGTGTGTGAGTGTGTAGTGTGTGTGATGTTATACTGTGTTTGGTCATGTGTGCGTGAGTGTATAGTGTGTGATGTTACAATGTAGTACTTTTACCATTATGGCATCCAGGGGGGACTTGAACTTGCGACACTCAACCACTGATTCACATCCAATCTCCAGGTACCTGAACAAGCTGCCGTCCCTCAAGTACCTGAGGATCTCCAACAACAAGCTGGTGAGCTCAGGCATCCCGGCCGGCGTGTTCAACGTGTCCACACTGGTGGAGCTGGACCTGTCCTTCAACAAGCTGCAGAAGATCCCCGAGGTCAACGAGATGCTGGAGCAGCTGTACCTGCAGGCCAACCAGATCAGTAGTCAGTCACCTCACCCTCACCTCAACCTCACCCTCACCTTCACCTCCCACACCGTCACTGAGCACACGTTGATCAGACGCTTTCATCTTTTGAGTCAGAGTGATCTCCCTGACTATACGTGGTCTAGTATCTCTTAAGTCAAAGTCACATGCAGGTAGGATGCATGTAGAAGGTGCGGCAGAGAATCAAGGACCAAAAGTGTTTGGGTCCAACAGTATTTAGGCGGTCGGATTTGAGTGATGGGGGGGAAACCAAGGTTTCCTTCACCCCTGTCCTCTGACCTTGGTGACTTGGGAAATGTAAAGTAAAGTAAAGTAAAGGCAAATTGGTTTTATTATGTTCAAATGAACAGTTATGTATGTAAATGAACATGTAATGTATTTTACCCCCAGAGACAAACAGGAGGGGGAAATTTGAACCTGGGATCTCTTTATCTGCAGTCAGATGCTCCAACCACTGAGCTACACCAACATCCAGGCCCTCTCGTCCTCTAACCAGAATCTTCTCCTTGCTCATCTCTTTCCAGAGTTTGACTTGGAGAGCTTCTGTAAGTTCAGCGGCCCACTCAACTACTCTCGTCTGAGACACCTGCGTCTGGATGGGAACAACGTCACCCACACTAGCATGCCCGACGACACCGCCAACTGCCTGCGCCAGGCCTCCGAGATCGTCTTCGAATGATGACCCTCAATCCAGCGTCCACAACCCCCCAGTCTGACCCCACCTCCTCCCATTCTTAACCCCACACTACCCCCTCTACCTACCCCCCACTGCCCCTCTCCCTAGCCCACACTGCCCCTCTACCTATCCTACCTACCCCACAGTACCCCACCCCAACCTGAATAACACAACCACCCAACCCCACCACCTTACCCCACCCCCTCTCCAAACCCTGTGACCAGCCTACTAATCAGCATGCATGGCCTTGCACATTATGTCATGTGAAAGTGTGCAGGTTTGGGTGTCCCCCAGTGCACTGGGACATAGTGCTGTCTTCACTGTTCTTACATGACTCCTCCCCATGGTGTATATAGCTCGTACAATGTTGTTTGTTCTCTGGAGAACAAGGATCTGCTCTCAGTAGAAAGCCAAGGTGAATATAATGTTGTTTTTTTTAATCAAACTTCAAAGTACTTATTTTTTTTAACTAAATGTAGTAAAGACCAACTTTGCAAATATTCTCTTTAGTAAGATGTTGTTTTACAACATGAAGGAATCAGGTACATCGATGACCTAGAAGTGCTTTTGCAAAAAAAAGCCAACTCCCACACTTCAAACATTCCTGAGCAGAGGCTGATGTTGGTCTGCTAACCAGAGATTCTAAACATTTGCATCTCTCAATTCTATACTTGTTGTTTTTATGTTTTATTATGTTGAACGGTGTTTTATAGTTTTATATTTGGTTGACAAACTCGTAAATTCCCATCAGTGTGTAAGATCTTCAAAAAAAGACCAATAGTAAACATGTTAGAAAAGACCAATAGTATACATGTTAGCTTCAGACTAAACTGGACATGACAGTGATGGAGTTCCCATAATACACAGTATTTCCTTCATCAAACTTCAAATGCCATTAATCAAAAATAAAACTGCCACCAATTAATGAAAAACTGCATTCAACTATGTTCTTGTTAATCACACTCAATTCTACATTTCTTATCACTTACCACTGTCACCTGAGGTGGACTTAGTTAATAACAGTTTTTTGTAAACTATTTTTGTTTTGTTGTCACATAATGTCTGAGTTATGAAGTATGATTCCATGTATTATGACGATATCAACCGTAACGGCACACTACCAACAACTATATACCAGTTTCATGACATGCATGCAGCTCCTGGTCTCAGTGAGGAAATAAACTCTGGCTTCTGCAGTTTCTGTTTGTTCTTGTATGTATGTTGTTTTTGGAGTTGGATGAACGGTCTGTGGACACGGCTCCAGGTCTGCAGGAGGGCTCTGGGTGTGAAGGCTCTGGGTGTGAAGGCTCTGGGTGTGAAGGCTCTGGGTGTGAGGGGCGGGGGGAGAGGGGCGGGGGGAGAGGGGCGGGGAGAGAGGGGCGGGGGGAAAGGGGAGAGGGGATGAAAATAAAGAAGAGAAATAATCAGAAGAGAGAACGGTGACTGTCTTCTGGGGTGGGAGTAGGTTAGGTTTGAATGGAAAACCATCATGATGGAATCTGAGCTAACATTTCTTTATGCATCTTTTCTTCCTTAAAACCCTTTCAGACTCTCCGGGGGCAGGGGGGGGGGGGTTAGAGGAGGGGTGCGTGTTTGATGGAAGTGCAGAAGCATTAAGTGACTAATGTGTTTCTCATGTTTCACCAAGCTGGAGTCCTCCACCGCTGTCTGTGCAAGAGCAGATGACTGGGACAGGTCATAAGTTTATAGCTTCTCCACATAGCTGAAGACCAACCGCACTCTATGTGGGGAAGGGGAGGGAGGGAGGTGCAGAGAGTGTGTGTAGGGGAGGTAGGGGGGCGCAGAGAGTGTGTGTAAGGGGGATGGGATGAATTATAACTAGTGGTGGGCATAGATTCATTTTTAAAATCTAGATTAATTTTACTGTAATCTTGGAATTAATCTAGATAAAAAATGGCTCATTTGAATTCCACCAAAAGTATTCAGAACATGTGTGCTACCCAAATAATGACATCATTAGCTAAGGGATGCTTTGCGTTTAGGTGGTATTTGGGTATTTGAGACTGGAAGAACTCCAACAGTAAACTAATTCCGCATTGCACAAGGTGCAAACAACCTTAGTCTTGTCGAGGTTTCCATTGGGAAGTTAAGGAGTAGCGTCGCACATATGTGATTGTTCGAATGCGGGTCTCACAGAGTAACGTCGCACGTGTGCGATTCTGAAAATTCCAACCGACTATTTTCCGACAGACAAAAATTATATGACAAACGCTATAGTATGGCTTCAACATTTACAATTATGAGGCTAACAAGTAACACTAGCAGGTAGTAGCATTGGAAAAAAAGAAACCTGAAACAAAAAAAAAGAACAAAAAAGAACAAAAAATTAAGCCGTGAAAGAAAAGTTTTGAATCTGAAGACAGGAAATGTGAAACTATGTGCAAATATGAAAGTGATAAATGAAAATGTATAACTTGTTCAAAATAATTTTTTATAGAATTTAATCAAAATTGTATTCAACCTGAAAAGAAATTGGTACACTTATTTTTTCTTTTAATTTTTCTTTGGTTTTATTTTTCTAGTTTTCGACCAAAATTTACATTTTCAATGTCAAGCTTTAAGTTTTCGACAAAATATTTTTTTCTTCGAATTAACAAAACATTTGGCCCTGATGCAGATACAGATACATACAGATCCTGCCTGTACCGAACAGAAAGCATGGCTCCCTGGGTTGGGTCCATTTGCAGTATGGGTAAATTAGGGTAGGCGTTTCCAGTCAGCTAATTAGGTAAGGATCTACAGTAACTCTCTCTTTAAGAACTTCCAGATGTTCCGGTTTCCCTTCCAGATTCCTCTTAATTAGTTCCTGCTGTACCAGTTAAACACAGAGAGTCTCTAAAAGAGTTCCTTCATCTATCATATATTTGTTATTTGTATTCTGTCGATAGTCAGCAATATGTCCATAATTACCTGTAACAACACAGCCTAAAGAGGTGTGTAGGTGTGTGTGTTTGCCGATGTGTTTGTGTAAGTGTACGTGTGTGCAGAGGTGTGTAGCTGTGTGTGAGTGTTTAAGCCAACATTCCCTTCCAGGAGGAACAGACTGAACCAAAACAGGAGAAGCAGTCAGATTAGGTGAACACCTCTCCTCCCTCTCTCCCAACATCTCACCCTCTTGTCTTTACAGCAGGGCTCAGCATAGCGTTCTGACTGATCTCTAATCCAGCCTGATTTCCTCCTCTTCCTCTCCGGGGGGCTGGGTGGGACATGCTGGCTCCGTTCGGACAGAACGGTCTTTCAGGCTGCTCTGCTGCTGCTGCTCTGCTGCTGGAGTTAGAGTTAGAGAGGGTTAGGGTTAGAGAGAGTTAGGGTTAGAGAGGGTTAGGGTTAGAGAGGTTTAGGGTTAGAGAGGGTTAGGGTTAGAGAGGGTTAGGGTTAGAGAGGGTTAGGGTTAGAGAGGGTTAGGGTTAGAGAGAGCCGGGTCATCGAGCTCAGAGAGGGATCTCTTCCAGCTGTTATCTCTGTACATCTTTCCTGTCCCATTGATCATTTGTCTTTTTGTTCTCTCTCCCTCTCTCTCCCTCCCTCTCCCTCCCTCTCCCTCTGGACAATAATATTTCCTCATTTCCCTTACATAATACCCCTCCTCCTTGAAGAGCAGGATCCAGATGTAGAGTCCAGATGTGTTCCCTATCTATATTCTCTCTATCACTCCATCCTCTCTCCATCCCTCTCTATCCCTCTGTCCATCTGTCTATCCCTCTCTCTATCCTCTCTCTATCCCTCTCTCTATCCCTCTCTCTATCCCTCTCTCTATCCTCTCTCTATGCTCTCTCTATCCTCTCTCTATCCCTCTCTATCCCTCTCTCTATCCTCTGTCTCCCTCTCTCTATCCTCCCTATCCTATCTCTTTTCTCCCTCTTTATCCTTTTTATGTGAAATTACGTTTAGATAAAGATTTTTAAAGATTGATAAAAACAGTTTCCATTCCATATTCTTATATGTCCCATACTTCTTTACTTTAACTTGAGTGAAAAAGTGTAGACAGCACTTCTACTTTTACCAGAGTCTTTAAAAACATGAGTATCTGTACATCTGAGTGAAAGAGGTGCGTACCTTTGCCATCTTTGCTGGTAACTGTGCTCAATCAAGCAACAGAGAAGCAGTAACCATTCCGGACAGCATGACCTGGGTGATGGGTTAGGGTTACCTAGGTGATGGGGTAGGGTTACATGGGTGATGGGGTAGGGTTACCTGGGTGATGGGGTAGGGTTAACCTGGGTTGGGTTACCGGGGCGACAAGTTAACTGTGACCTGGCCACCTGTCCCTCAGGTGCTTGCCCCCTGCACTTCCAGCATGCCTCAGCCATAACATCATTTGTAGCTACAGAGGAGGAGGAGGAGGAGGAGGAGGAGGAGAAGGGGAACTGATGGTCCGGAAAAAAAAGTAGCCAATGCAATCTCTGAAAGGATTCTCTCACACATACACACAACAGCCCCACACCCCCACCCCTAAAACACGTGCACACATGCAGAAACACACACACCCCTCTCTCAAGTGAACCAGCTGATGGGAAAGGTAGAGCCAGGAGGAGATAATATCATCAGTAATACTGATGTGCTGGAGATCTCTCCCTATGACACGCTCTGAGACTGCTCATCTGCAGAAGCTCAGCACCCCCGGACCAGCACCACACAGACAAACCTCACCTGGACACACACGGGAGGAAGGTATGTTTGTCTTGTTCTTTTACTGAAGGCGGTTTGGAGGGGTGGATGCTTGGGATAGGGGGTGTTTGGAACATCTACATCTGGGAGGGGTTGCTATTTAAACATGCAGGGGTTTTAGCTTTGATCTACTGTTCCAAGTAGACAGCTTTTCCAGCAGTGAGTTCAGGTTGACTGAAAGCGGCCCCTTCATGATTGAAGATCCTGGCGTTCCTGCTGCAGAGATGCTGGAGCCATGTTGGCTCCTGCAGTCTTGCTCGTATCACAAGACGCAGTAGCTTTCTAAATCCTCTTCAGTTCTTTTGTTCTTTGCTTGCTGCCAGATAGATTTGTAAAAGTGAAGAAATAATGTGCAATGTAGTCTTGATGCCAGAAGTCTTGGGTTTAATCAGGGTTTAAAATCTATATTTTCATGGAGAGTATATGCATAGACGTTTAGAAAAAAAAAGAGCTATTCTCATCCTACTGCCAGGCAAAGCTTTATAGAAGGTTCATCAGTTTTACATAAGCGATGACTTCTCTGCTCGTAGAGGACTCAAGACACGAGCAGTCGCCAGCTGGAACAGAATATGGGACCCAACAGGACCTCTCTGACTAACCAACAGATCTGCCAACTCAAAGCTCCTTACAGGAAGTGAATATTTTCATATTATAATATTTTTCCACATGTGTTTCCTGTTCGACTGTCATCCAGGAAGGGCCCACAACTGTTCTCAGTTCAACATTTTGATAGAGTGAGTCAGCAGTTTGTCCTGTTTATCTGGTAAAGAAGCTTGCATCAGTCATTCAGTGAAGGTAATCAAGCAGCATTAACATGGCTCATTCACTTCACCCAGAGACTTTCAACCTGTAACATGAGGATACCTCCAGCAACTCTCCTGTCAGGTGAGTGATGGGTATGCCGGCATCCCTAAAGAGAGACAGGTGTGGTCCCTAAAGAGAGACAGGTGTGGTCCCTAAAGAGAGACAGGTGTGGTTCTGGGCCTGGGTCCTGGTCCTTCAAGTGTAAAAGCACTGTACTGATCAGCGTCTGAGGTGATCCAGGGGGATTTAAAGCACAAAGACTTTATCTCTGGGCCTTATAACTCAGGGAGGGCTACAGCCCAGTCGTTGCTTACAGATTTAAAAGTAGCAGGCTCAAATGCCCCCTAGTACTTTGGGTAAAAGTGTGGTAGATTGATACATTCTTATTATTGACTTGGAAATCATATGAGCTACTGTATTTGCTGGAAGCTGTTGAGGTGTGCTGCTTGACGCGCTGCCTATCCAGTCCTCTGGTTGTGTGAGGCGTCCTCCAGGTAAGCCTGTTCAGCCCTGAGATCAGGGCTTGACGCCTCTGGCCGAGATACGCTCTGCGTTGAAGGCACCTTCTCAGACACGAGACGCTCCTTCAAAGGATCCGCTGGGATAATCAGGGATCAGGATTGTCTCCTACCTTGGCTGAACCAATCAGGAGGGATTATCCAGGGGGATGCAGAGCATCAATGGAAACAAGATAGTCTCAAAACTAGACAAGCACTCGCTGTTCAATTCACTCATTTAACTACCCTCCTCATAACTACCCCCCACAATCTCGTGCCTTTGCAGTGTTTTGGGTGATTAACGATACTTTCAGGATAGGGTAACACAACGTTCTGATTAGGGGCTAGTGGGAAATTGTCATGAAAATAAGATGAGTTCCCTTTGGAATAGGACAAACCGTCAAATAGATTTTAAGAATTATTGAAGAACTTGTTGAACTGATTTCAGAATCTTAAATGATTCACAATATACTGAGTCATCTAGTTTCAACTGCTGTTTGAGCTGTTGTCAGGAAGGTCAAGATGAATAAAGGTTTCCTCTCCCAGTCTTCGAGAACCAGGTCCACCAGGCTTTGTGAGCTGAACCAATCCACTCAACCACATTTACCAGATAACCCCGGTTTCTAAACACTGCCATGTTTAAGCGCCAAACCAGTGTGATTAGAACCACATGTTGTCTGGCTGGTTTGTCTTAAAGAGATTAATCACATCAGACAATGTGCTTAGGGCACAGGAGACATGCACTGAAACAAAACAGGAGCCAAGGCTGGGAGTGTGGGGGGGGGGGGAGGGGAGTAAGCATGGGGACAGCTGAGAGCATTAACCTGGTTGTATATAGGTCAAGTCTACTGTCTATGGTCACCACTTGGACAACAGATTAGCGAGCATAGCATCCCAAGATCATGACCTCTGATCTCCAGAGCTTCTGATTGGCTGGGATGTGGCTGTCAATGAAGGGTTCCTGCCCGCTAAATGAAAGGAGCCGATGGTACAAATACAGGGTAGTGAGGGTCAGAGGAGCAGGGTAGAGACAGGACTCCAGGACAACGACACGACAAGTTGCCTTGAATCTCAGGTAGGTGTGGGGTTGCCAGCATTCAGCCTTTTAAGTTTTGTGAAACTAGAACTATAAACAAGAGGGAGTTATACATTTATAAGGTGCTGCTGTGTACGTTGGATGATTTGGATTTAGCATCAATATCTTGCACTTGTTTTTATTTGTTCCTAAATCATCTGCATAAACTCTTAGTTTAGCTTCAAGGTATATTGTAAACCACAGAATCAAGCAATATAGAAATACCTAGCCATCGCTTCTATGTTTGGATGCACTTGGCTACATCAAGGCAATAAGGCTCATGCAGAATATGTTTAAGTAGATTTTCAGGGAAACTTGGTACTCTGAATCCTGGACTCCAAGCCAAGGTGATTGTGTTGACCTGACTTTCTCACCTCCAATGTATGGATGGTTTCAGTAACTCACCTCCAGCGAGATGTGATGCTTCAGCCCCACAGCAACAGAATCAGGTGGTGTAGTCTTGTCTTTGAAGTGAGCCCATCCTGGAATAGCCAGGCATGCAAATCAGTTCCAGACAAAAACACGTCTTGCAAGAATGTTAACCAGCAACAGCTGTGACAACTGAAGAGCAGGAGGATGGAAGGGGGTGGTAGAGTTAGGGGCAGGGTGGCAGTGGTAGAGTTGGGGGTCTATTAGGAGTAGTGGTAGTATTATGCTAGGTTGCATAGGTAACAGAAGCTAACTAAAGCTAGCTTGCTTCCGTTTTGGAAAAAAAACTCACTCTGGTGGAAGCGTTGGAAATATTAAGAACTCACGCATCTAAAGGTAAAGAATCATTTCTTACCATTGGCGGCCTGAAATGCCTATCTCTGACGTTTTATTGAAACGTCTCTGATAGTAGTTCTTGCAGATTTTATGTAATCTGATCGGCCATGTTTGATTGGCCGTTTTAAGAACGCCGATCAAAACAGCTGATTCATGGCCGGCACTCATGGTTAAGCATGTGAACCAGACACTGAACACATGCTGTGAGTCGTGCATATCACAGATTAGCCCCCATATGACTAATGGGATTACAGGTGACCTGGCCTGGAGTTGTCCTTAAACGGACATGCCTATCAACAGTTTACCTCGAATAAACCTATCTCAAGCACACCACAGGAAGGACAGGAAAGGTTTTTGGAATGGTTGCCCATCTTAAATGCTAATGACCTCATCATCAAACACGATTTAGGCTAAATTGGGTTTGACTCTGCATTAATTACTGACTGAATAAACCCAACGATACGTCTACACTTTCCTGCCCACCTACTTTTGTTAAGACCTAAGACCCTAACCCTAACCAAGTATTTTGTTGTACATTTTTCTACATTTACCATTTTGTTTACTGTATGCACCTGCCCACCAAAGTAAATTAGTTGTCTATGAACACTTACTTCGCGATTAAACACAATTCAGATTCTGACAGGTTTTTACACATTAGTGTCTGTGACAGACATTGATCTAAATGTTTAGAGTCCTTAATCCCGCCGGAGGTTATCGGCTTTGATTCTTTTTTCTGGGAGTTTCCAGTGCATCAACAACCTGAGGTCACCTGCACTGTCTGCAGAAATGTTGTGCTCACTCGTTTACCCTATGCTCGGTGATTACCCTTCCTGTGCTCGGTGATTACCCTTCCCGTGCTCGGTGATTACCCTTCCCGTGCTCGGTGATTACCCTTCCTGTGCTCGGTGATTACCCTTCCCGTGCTCGGTGATTACCCTCGGTGATTACCCTTCCCGTGCTCGGTGATTACCCTTCCTGTGCTCGGTGATTACCCTTCCTGTGCTCTGTGATTACCCTTCCCGTGCTCGGTGATTACCCTTCCTGTGCTCGGTGATTACCCTTCCTGTGCTCGGTGATTACCCTTCCTGTGCGTGGTAACGTGTTTGACTGAAGCTTTCCTTCTTCAGATTTCTGTGCTCTAAACCTCCAAGCCCGGCCGGGAGCACTCCATGATTAGGATTTTAGTTGTGTGTGTTTATGTGCGTGACTGTTCTCAACATCTGTTTCTTGTCTCCGTTGCAGATTAAGTGGCAAGATGACATTTCTTCTGACCCTTCTCACCTCCCTTCTCCTGGTTGGTCCAGCTCTGGGCCAGGACATGACCTATGAGGAGGTCCTGACCCAGCTGCAGGGTTGCCCTAGCGAATGTCGCTGCCCTCCTAACTTCCCAAATGCAGTATACTGCGACAACAAGGGCCTGAAGCACATCCCCAACATCCCTCCACATACCTGGTACCTTTATCTCCAGAACAACCTGATAGACGTGATCTCCAAGGACGCGCTGCGCAACGCCACCCAGCTCCGCTGGCTCAACCTCAACCGCAACAAGCTGACCAGCAAGGGCGTGGAGGAGGGCGTGTTGGCAGATATGCCCCGCTTGATGCACCTCTTCATGGACGACAACCTTCTGGCCTCGGTGCCGTCCGGCCTGCCCTCCAACCTGGAGCAGCTCCGCCTCTCCAGGAACCGCATCTCCAAGATCCCCACTGGCGTGTTCTCCGGCATGAACCGCCTCACCCTGCTGGACCTGCAGGGGAACAAGCTCCAGGATGACGCCGTGACAGAGGTGAGCCTGAAGGGACTGAGCAGCCTGGTCCAGATCAACTTGGCCAAGAACCAGCTGAACAGCATGCCACCCGGCCTGCCTCCCAGCACCGCTCAGATCTTCCTGGATGGGAACAACATCGAGAAGATCCCCGAAGAGTACTTCAAGGGGCTGCCCAAGGTGGCGTTCCTCAGGCTGAACCGCAACAAGCTGGGCAACAGCGGCCTTCCCAAGAACGTCTTCAACATCTCCAGCATGCTGGACCTGCAGCTGTCACACAACCAGCTGACTGAGGTGCCTCTTATCTCCTCAGGTCTGGAACACCTGCACCTGGACCACAACAGGATTAAGAGTATGTATGTCAGGACTGTGTACTATGTACAGGGGTTGTAGTGTGTATTGTATATGGCCTTGTAGAATGTACTGAAGTATGTTTGTCGGGCTTCATTTACTATGCTTGTTTAAGCAAGCGTGTGTGTAGTACAATATTGCTGCAGTTTAAGTAATTTACATTCAATTAATTTACATTCAATTAACTAATAACAATCCTACTGTATATGGCACAGTCTGCTGGATTCAGATACTAACACAGGTCGACTGTTCAGTCATTTCAAGCATCTGGGAAGTGAACTAGGAAGTCAACTAGGAAGTCAACTAGGAAGTCAACTAGGAGTCACTAAAGTGTTCTTTACCCCCTCCAGGTGTCAACGGGTCTGAAATCTGCCCGGTGTCGGCTGAGGTGCTGGAGGACTACGTCAACGACGGTGTTCCTCGGCTGCGCTACCTTCGCCTGGACGGCAACCAGATCAAGCCTCCCATCCCAAGAGACGTCATCACCTGCTTCCGCCTCCTCCAGTCCATCGTTATTTAGGTTGTTTATTTCAGCTTCTTAACCTCCCAGGCCTTTCCTCACAGGTCAAAGTGTTCAACACCAGACACCCGGATGGAAAGATGATAATGAGTTATAAAATAATAAGATGAAGTCAAAGGTAAATTCCATTCTAACTGGGTCAGACAAAAGCAATTGTGAAATAGAAACCTTTTGTAAATGTTTATCCTGAATTGAGTTCATACAGCTTCAAGTTTTCTTTGTCGCTGTACTTGGTTCGGATATAGTACAATTTCCGACCACTAGATGTGCCTTACTTTCAAATAATTTCTGGAAAGTGAAGACTGACAATCTGCTAAAATAAAGAATCTATAATATCATATTATTTACAGACACAATATGATTAGAATAGGATAAGAAAAAGTATGTTGAATTTTATGACAACTCCGTATTCTTATTTGACAAGAAGAAACTGCTTATGGATGCTTAGCCAAAACCCCTTTTTTTACTGCTCTTAATAAGAATGTTTGCATTTGTGTGATAAATCTGTTCTGACATGAATTATTGTTTTATGTGAGGTATAACTATGTTTGGCTATATTTAGAAAAAAATCAACAATAGTGCATTCATTTGGGTCAGTTCATTTAGGTAATTTATTTAATTTAAAATGACAGTTAATTTCTTCTTTTTGCTGGACTATGACAACACATTTTGTACACAAGATTCTGTTTCGAAAACATATTTTGGTATATTCCAACCATTTGTTTTGTGATTATCTTTGATAGTGTATTTCTTGTCCACTGTGTGCTTTTAAATAAATACAAATGTTGGGAGAAGAAGAATGCCATCTGTGAATGTTAATTAACATTTACAATTTAAGCCCGATTTTAATGATCCAATCCTTTAAATACAGAATTGCAATAAGTTTGTCTCAATGCTTTGACGGGTTTGAAACACTCTTGGGAGTCAAGCTTTGAACGACTCCAAGACCGAGCAGACATCTTGCCGGGTGAACGTTTCTGATTTACTGCTCAAGCGTTAAAGATGCAGCTGTTAGTCATGCAGAGCACCCACAATGGAATTGTATTCACTTTACAAACGAACAAAATGAGACCCACAATCCGAGGATTAATATGTTTCCTAGCATTCATATGTATTCTGATATTTATATTTATTTTCATATTTAAAGGACCCACAGGATTTCTTACCCAAACCTGAGAACCTTTCTTACCTATAAAGGGATGGTTTTAAATACTATAAACCACAACTTTATTACAACCAAGTGGAGACTGAGGGGAGATTCTAGCCAATAGCAGGTGCAGAACAATTACTAACATACCACCACTTTTCCCCTCACTCAGCACACACTCTAGAGTTTCCTCGAGGAGAGAGAAACGACAGAGACAAACTGAGACAAAGGAGAGAGAGAGAGAGAGAGAGAGAGAGGGGGGGGGGGGGGTTGTACAAAGAGGGAAGTCAGAGCTAAGCTCAAACGTGGACAAGAGTCGAGCCCTAAAGACACAGGAAAGCTTCCTGCATCGCCTGCTCCCTGCTTGAGACCACAGGAAACATAGCAGACCCTCTTTTAGATACGTTTGGATAAAACGTTACTGTCGCTGTGCACAGTACAAGTACAAAGCCAATGAAATGCAGTTAGCATCTGACCAGAAGTGCAAAAAGGATAGCTTCACAGTGAACAGCTGTTCAGTTCTGCATCTCATAACAGCATTTCCCCTCCTTAATATTTTCCTCTGTAGATCAGAAAGGAACAAACTGTTCTAAGATCAGATCTGAGAGGCAGCTTAACTGAAACTGTAAAACATAAAATAATTATCTTTAATTTTTTGGGGGGGTATCATGTATTCCCTACCTATATGTTTTCCTTTACAGATGAAATAAGAAATTGTTTCAAGATCAGTTCTGAGGAACAGCCTGATGAAAAAAAAAAAACTAATGCATCTACGTAAAACCACAGATCCCAGTCCAGTTTCCTCACCACTTTTACCATGAGCATCGCAGCGTTTGAGCAGCATGAACTGACCCCAGGTCTGTGGAGAGGCCAGAGCTGGCTGGGACTTCCTCTCTGCTCCCTGGTAGCTGCTCCTCACAGAAGAAGCATTGTGGCCAGGGGCCTCCTGCTCCTCCTTGTGGCCAGGGGCCTCCTGCTCCTCCTTGTGGCCAGGGGCCTCCTGCTCCTCCACACATGAACACTGTACATACCTCCTCCTCACCTCAGGAAAGACAGACACATATTTCAGACTGATTAAGCCTTCTCTATAAAAATAAAGAATACTCTTGTTAGTTTTTTTTTTTTACTTTTGGGGGGTGGAGGGGGGGGTCTCTGTGTGTCGTTCACTCTCTGTGTGTCTGGAGTCTTGAGTTGTGTGGTTGTGTGTGTGTGTGTGTGTGTGGTGTTCGTAGCATGGGGGGGGGGGGGGGGGGGGGTTGCAGAGTGACCAAAAGCAATCCGCTCCCCTCCAAACAGTCTCAGTGCCTCCCTTCACACATCCTCGGCAGGGCACTAGGTCTGGAGGATCCAGACCCTACACACACACACACCAACACACATTCACACCAATACACGCACACACCTACACACACACACACACCCTCCCACTCCAAGGCACCCTGTGCGACCCCTCACCATTGGCTAGGTATCGCAGGTATACTGGAGCTCTGCAACTCCAGCTCAGCTGCAGGGGCCATTTGGGAAGGCAAGACACACAGGTAAGCCTTCATGCTCCTTCATGTTCCTTCATGTTCCTTCATGCTGCCGCGGCTTCACAGGTAGGGCAGCCTGCAGAAACGTGCTCATTGAAGGGCTGGTTGATTGTGATTGTGTGTGTTGGTGATGAAATGCTAATTGAAAGGTGTTGGGATCATTGATTGTGATGTTTTGAAATGTTGGTGGTTGCTGTGTTTCTTACTGTGGGGTAGTAAGGGTTAGGGTTAACCCTAACACTCTTGGTTTAGGGATTGTGGGCTTCTGAGTGTGCAGAAACCAATGACTTTCTGGAAGTCTGATGGCAGTTGAAACATCACTGATCAGGACTTTTCTGTACTTTCATCTTTTTGCTTTTGTTTGGTGTCGAAGTTCAGACTTGCAAACCACCAGATTGACTTTGCATTGGTCTGGTCTGAACCCGACATGCTGACAGTGATGTAGGGTGATGGACAGCATTGTCAAGTGTGTTGGTCAAATATCCTGACAAGAGGTCATGACAATTTAGTTTGTATCTGCAGTCATTGATGTCAGGGAGATTCATATTTTGTATCGTTTTGTTCAATGGATTACATTTACTCATGCAAACTAATTATGGTTAATTCAGAAAAACACACTTCAGTTTTGCTTCCAGATTTTAAGAAAGAAAAACATTCACAGGACATCAGGAATGTCCAGCACAGAGCCAAGCCACATACAGTGGCAGTCTGTATGCTTTCTCTCTCTCACACACACACACACACACACACTTTATACACACTGTACGCTGTCACGGCGTGTATAAAAGCACACCTCTGTCTTGGTACATAGTCCACCTTTCAGAATGAGCACGCTGGTTTTCATGGCATTATGAAAACGAACGATGCCAAGCAGTCATCTGACCTATGTCAATATATCTACAGCATATGATATATCCATGAAGAGCTCTCAGTGTTGCTAAATGAACAGATGGTAACTCCCCCCTGAAGCCCGTATCAACAAAGATCCGATTTATGATGTAAAAATAAACCTTCTTTCAAATTATATATAGACATATATATATCCCAGAAATATACTTAAATTTCACAATTTTCCCTTTGAAAGATGTGTGTTGAGTGGGTGTGTGCTTTTCTGAAAGTTCAAGCTTTGCGCGAGCCTCAGTGCTGAAAGAAGCTTTTCCTTGCAGTCGTAACTCACTGCCGTACTGTCCACAAGCCTCGGTGGAATTTCAAGAGTGAGTGAGACAGGCTGGCCCTCATAAAGACCCTCTGTACAGACCGCTGGGGCACGTCCGATGGGCCGTCTCTCCCTGTCTCACACACACACACAAAAACACACACATACTCTTTTTCCCACTCCCCTCTCTCCCACACTTTCTCCCTTGTCTCTCTCCCCTTTCTCCCACACTTTCTCCCTTGTCTCTCTCATTCTCTCCATCTAACCCTGAGGGCCAGCGTGTCGTCCTCCTCTCCTCCCTCGCTCTCCTCCCTCCCTCCCTCTCCTCCCTCGCTCTCCTCCCTCGCTCTTCTCCCTCGCTCTCCTCCCTCGCTCTCCTCCCTCCCTCTTCTCCCTCCCTCCCTCTCTTCCCTCCCTCTCCTCCCTCGCTCTCCTCCCTCCCTCGCTCTTCTCCCTCCCTCTCCTCCCTCCCTCTCCTCCCTCGCTCTTCTCCCTCCCTCTCCTCCCTCGCCCTTCTCCCTCCCTCTCCTCCCTCGATCTCCTCTCTCACTCTCACTCTCCTTCCTCGCTCCCCGTGTGCCTGTCATCCTGCAGGACTCTTTCCGGCTTTTCAGACTCTGAGGTCAGATTCTCACAGCTCAGACACGGCCTGGTTTTTAAATCTGGGATCAGGTTATAAAACTATGTCTAGGGTCAAGGTACATAACTGGTCAAAAAGATACAGAAAATTTGCAAAATATAGAATATTAGAGAATTTAAGAGAAATATAGATAATATAAAGAGATACAGAGGAGGGAGAAAGGTCTACAGATATTCCCTCAGCGATCCTAAGGAGATCAACTTTGACCTCTAACATTTGACCTCGACAGTCCAAGATGGCCGCCCTGCAAGCGGTGAACAGGACAGGTTGTGGGGTTTGAGGCCAGGGGGGGGGGGGGCACATACTTCATCCTCTCGACTGTCTGCACCTTGGTAATGAAACCAGATCCACTGACCTCAGAAATGTGACCCCTGCCCCCTCCACCATCACTGGACTCAAAAGAGGATGGGTAATGTGACTATGACTTAGACAGCTAATTCAGTCTTTCAATGACAAGCTGGACCAAGGCCTATGCATAGTATCATTATCCTCTCAACAAGCCATCGTCTTGATAGTGTGACCCATACCTAATCAAGTCCTGAACAATTCGGGTTTTTTTCTGTGTTGAGGAATTGAGGCGTGTCTCCAGGTGGATGATGAGGTGTCTGTGTCTGCAGGTGGATGATGAGGTGTCTGTGTCTCCAGGTGGATGATGAGGTGTCTGTGTCTCCAGGTGGATGATGAGGATGCTGATGGAGCTGATGGTGTTGGGGTTCCTGGTTCTCCAGGCAGCAGCGAGCCCCCGCTTCGCCCGGCAGGTGGAGTTGGACACGTATGATAGTGCCAACTACGATGTGGATCTAGAAAACTTGAACCCGGAAAACCAGGATATCTATGATTATGAAGATGGACTGACCATTGATGAACCTCAGGTAAGGATGAATGGGCTGGGCTGGGAGGGGTTGGGCATGCTGGACTGTGGCACCACCATGCTGCCATAGCTACCATAGCTACCATGCTGCCATAGCTACCATGCTGCCATAGCTACCATGCTGCCATAGCTACCATGCTGTAGCTGCTGTGTTGGGAGGAGGCTCTGCATGACAGATAACAAGGGGTCATATCTCTTACACATACACATGTATATTTAAAAACTTCTAGTTTCTCCAGAACTTTACCTGAGAAAAGTTTGCCTGAGTCCTCTCGGTTGATTTGACGGCCCTTCTAGGATACTGGGTTTAGCTCAGTGGCAGAGTAGTTGACTGCACATCAAAGAGTCCAGGTTTGAATCCCCCTGTACATCACTGAGGATAACAGCGTCTGCTACATGTGATCTGTACAAGCAGAGAAGTGTCTCCTGAGGGTTGTGATGCTAGGGTTCAGCTTCATCGGGTTTTGCAGCCTGCCCTCCAGCCCTGCTCTGACGAACGACCCACATTCTTTACTTTAGGGTCAAGGGTTAGTCTTGGCAGCATGATCTCTGGCCACGTCCACAGGAAGCAGGACCTGCCAGGTGGCTCTAGGCATCCCCTGGGACTGCAGAACACAGCCAGATCAGGCTTTGGAAGAAAGCTTTTTTTGAGTTAATCCCTTATTGCTAATAGCTTGTCAATTCAAGTCTTCATCTGATCCTATCAAATCTTTGCAATTTGTGATCATTTGGTGGTAAATGAGAGAGAGGCCATGTCAGACAGACCTTAGCTCAGCCCAGCTGGACGTGATATGACGGCTCGGCAGGGTTGGACTGTGGGGAACCTTTTGTTTTCTTTACCCAAAATGTTCGCATTTTGAAACGCAGAAATTCAGTGAGGGGAGCGGAGGGAGCCAGGACAAGCGCTCGTCAGGGTTAGGATTAGGTCCACCATGATGGAGTTATCAGGGTTAGGTCCACCATGATGGAGTTATCAGGGTTAGGTCCACCATGATGGAGTTATCAGGGTTAGGGTTAGGTCCACCATGATGGAGTTATCAGGGTTAGGTCCACCATGATGGAGTTATCAGGGTTAGGTCCACCATGATGGAGTTATCAGGGTTAGGTCCACCATGATGGAGTTATCAGGGTTAGGTCCACCATGATGGAGTTATCAGGGTTAGGGTTAGGTCCACCATGATGGAGTTATCAGGGTTAGGGTTAGGTCCACCATGATGGAGTTATCAGGGTTAGGTCCACCATGATGGAGTTATCAGGGTTAGGTCCACCATGATGGAGTTATCAGGATTAGGTCCACCATGATGGAGTTATCAGGGTTAGGTCCACCATGATGGAGTTATCAGGGTTAGGGTTAGGTCCACCATGATGGAGTTATCAGGGTTAGGGTTAAGTCCACCATGATGGAGTTATCAGGGTTAGGTCCACCATGATGGAGTTATCAGGCAGGATTTATGATGTTACACACCATATTTTACATGCTTATGATGTGGTTATTCTGTGGGTCTTTATGATATGATGGGAGATGGCATGATTATGGCATGACCAGGAATATGGAAGTTGGCATGGTGACAGGGAGATGGTAGTTGGCATGGTGACAGGGAGATGGCGTTGACGTTGTTGGTCCATGATTCAAAATGTGTGGACGTGTGTAGGTGTGTGGACAGGAAATGATCACAGTGATGAGTGATGTCATATTTGCGAGACTGTCAGGGTGTCCTCTTGAGAGAGAGATTGAGTGTGTGTGTATTGGAGAGTGAGTGTGTGAGAGAGAGTGAGTGTGTTCGTAAGAGGCAGTGTGTGTGTGTGGGCTATCAAATTTATTTGTATAGCCCTTTTTACACGCAAGCATGTCAGAGAGGGCTTTACATACGCCCATAGAACTGCCCCTCAACCAACCTAAACCCTCAAGGAGTGTGTGAGTGTGTGAGTTAGAGATACTGTAGTGTGAGTCTGAGAGTGTGAGAGAGTGAGAGTGTATGGTAAATAGAAAGTGAGATGTGAGTGAGAGAGAGAGAGAGAGAGAGAGAGAGAGAGAGAGAGAGAGAGAGAGAGAGAGAGAGAGAGAGAGTGAGTGTGTGTGTGTGCGTGCGTAAGGCAGGTTCCTAGTGAATGGGTTTCCCATGTCAAGCGATGAAAATAAACTGAGATGCCGAAATTATAGCTCCGTAGTCCGCTACTGTCCTTGTCAAACACACATTCACACACATATATATGTGTATACATATTCCACCCCACCCCCAATTACACACACACACACCTCCCCTCCACACACAAACACACCTCTCTGCCCTGTCCTGAAGGAGCAGAAATTTACAGAGGTTTGACTGGGAAAGTAAAACAATATCCTACAATGTTTCGCACTAAACCTACAGTAGGTCACCTGACCTCTATGACTTGGTAGACAGACACCAGAGAGATCCAGTTAGACTGAGCTGCAACCTGCTGGGACCAGTCAAATCATCTGTCCATGATCCATCAGGCTCTATGTAGAAGGCTCTATGTAGAGGGCTCTATCTAGAGGGTTCTATGTACAGGGTTCTATCTAGAGGGTTCTATGTACAGGGTTATATCTAGAGGGCTCTATCTAGAGAGTTTTATGTATAGGGCTCTATCTAGAGAGTTCTATGTAGAGGGCTCTATATAGAGTGTTCTATGTAGAGGGTTCTATGTGAGGGGCTCCATCAGCATCTTGCTGGTGTATACATAGAGCAATGCTGATGGATGGTGTTCTGAGACATTTTTGGCAGAGTTTCAAAAGATAATCCCATGTCAACAATTGTGGATTATTCCTTGTGTAAGCATAACAACCTACCCCAGACGTGCTGTTGCTTGGTAGAGGCTTTGGGACATATTCTTCAGTTTTTCTGATGAGAGCAGTTTCCTCAGGGGTCTGAAGGAGACACACAACCAGATGAGCTTCTCTCCCTGGGTTCCTGCACACGTTACCCTGCTGGTGAACCCAAACACACGAATCATGCTTAGAATGTGTTTTGATAGTTTGGCAAACAAACATTAGTCACTTTACTGCACATTGTACAATTTTTGCACCAACCATGTTGCATTCTCCTTTAAATCTTATTTTATATTTTTATATTAAATTGTTTACATTGTATAGTATTGACTAGAATTATTTAGATAATGTTGTTAATTCTCTACTTTTTATATTTTATATTTAAAACTCTTATGTTTACTGTCTACACCTTCCTGCCACAGTAAGTTCCTTGTTTGTGTAAACTTACTTGGTGAATAAAGCTGTTTGTGATTCTTCCATAAGATGTAGACTGGATCTGATGATGAATGAAGGATGGATGTTAGGTATATGTGGGGATGTGCACAGCTCTGCGGTAGAACATTTCACTGCAGATAGAGAAGTCTCAGGTTCAAATCTCCTGTGTTCATTTGGATCAAAGTGGCTGCTAAATAAACATGTTATTCTTTTCATCTTTTTATCTTCCTAGCAGGCTGTATATGTGCAGTTCCAGAGCTGCAGGTAGGCCTTCTTAGCAGGCTGTATATGTGCAGTTCCAGAGCTGCAGGTAGGCCTTCTTAGCAGGCTGTAGAAGTGCAGTTCCAGAGCTGCAGGTAGGCCTTCTTAGCAGGCTGTAGAAGTGCAGTTCCAGAGCTGCAGGTAGGCCTTCTTAGCAGGCTGTAGAAGTGCAGTTCCAGAGCTGCAGGTAGGCCTTCTTAGCAGGCTGTAGAAGTGCAGTTCCAGAGCTGCAGGTAGGCCTTCTTAGCAGGCTGTAGAAGTGCAGTTCCAGAGCTGCAGGTAGACCTTCTTAGCAGGCTGTAGAAGTGCAGTTCCAGAGCTGCAGGTAGGCCTTCTTAGCAGGCTGTAGAAGTGCAGTTCCAGAGCTGCAGGTAGGCCTTCTTAGCAGGCTGTAGAAGTGCAGTTCCAGAGCTGCAGGTAGGCCTTCTTAGCAGGCTGTAGAAGTGCAGTTCCAGAGCTGCAGGTAGGCCTTCTTAGCAGGCTGTAGAAGTGCAGTTCCAGAGCTGCAGGTAGGCCTTCTTAGCAGGCTGTAGAAGTGCAGTTCCAGAGCTGCAGGTAGGCCTTCTTAGCAGGCTGTAGAAGTGCAGTTCCAGAGCTGCAGGTAGGCCTGGTTCTGGGGGAGATCCAGCAGAAAGATCCCTGGGGTGGGAGAAGCCATCTGAACTCTTCTATGCTGTCACTGTTTCTGCTATTCAGATGGAAACTTTCTCTCTGGCTGTCTCTCTCTCTGTCTCTCTCTCTCTGCATCTGTCTCTCTCTCTCTCTCTGGCTGTCTCTCTCTGTCTATCTTTCTCTGCCTGTCTCTCTGACTCTCTCTGTATTCACTCAATCTCTCCTCTGTCTTTCCTTCTCCATATATCTGCCTCCCTCTCACTCACTCATTATCCCTCTTTCTCCATTTAATATTTCCATGTTGATTCCCAGAGTTCTTTGCCCTGAGATTTCTGCCAAGTTTTTGCTTGTCGTTCTCCATGGTGTGTGAGTGTTTGTTAGACAGAAAGTGTGTGTGGGAGGGAGGGGGAAAGTGTATGTGGAGGGGGAGAGAGTGAGTGTGTATGTGGGAGAGAGTGAGTGTGTGTGTGGGAGAGAGTGTGTGTGTGTGTGTGTGTGTGTGTGGGAGAGAGTGAGTGTGTGTGTGGGAGAGGGTGTGTGTGTGGGAGAGAGTGTGTTTGCTTTAACGGAGAGTGTGAAGGCAGCTAGCAGACTAGTCAAAGGCCTACATTGTAGTCTTCCAAACTCTGTTTCTGACAAAAATGTAAGACATTACATCTGTTCATGGCAATAATTATCAACTGAATCTACTCAACAAATCAGCTTAGCCGGTTGTATTGAATATCTTATGTTAGGTAATATTCCCACATTATTCGTCTGTTTTTGGGCAAGTCTCTTGCCTTTGTAAAAGACTGAGAGCAGAGTTCTCCAGCCTCCCAGACTGCAGGTAGAGAGCAGAGAGATGACTGGTGGGTTTGTGTAGCTACCATGTGTGTCTTGGTTCCACAAGGACCATTCGCTGGAAGAGATAGACTCTGCCTTTATGGTGAGTGAAAAGGCCAGGTCGCTACCTGAGACTGGCAATCAGTGCCCCCATGTGGCTGATAATAAAACTACAGGGTTTGGTTTGGGAGACTATAGAGACAACGTTCTCGCTACAGAACTGGCTCCACAGGGTGGGTGTGCTCCAAATGTTTGTGCCACGTCCTGATAGGCTACTGTGCAGGAGGAGGAAACACCTGTCCTCTGATTGGTTCAAAGAATCCACACAGACTCAAAAGTTTAGCTTTTCTATTGAAATATGCTTGCAGACATTTTAAAATGCATGTAGTCAGATGCACTCGTACATTGGAAAGACAATGAAACACTCCACAATGTCTGCAACAGTGAGAATGTATAGTTAGAAGACAGTCACAGTGTCCAGGAAGTGATGTAGAGAGGAAGTAATGTAAGAGGAGGAAGTGATGTAGAAGGAGGGAGTGATGTAGAGGGAGAAGTGAGAAGTGGAAACAAGAGAGGAAGGAGAATTGAGTGCGAGTTGCCGTGATGAAAATGTCCAAAATGTCCTCATAAGCCTTGGAATTTCAGAATCGCATGCAAAATGTCTGGCAGAGGTTTACCACGTCCACTTGTGAGGTAATGACTAACCCTAAACCTCCAGGCACCTTTCCCAGACAAAGATGTACAGGAGCAACTTCCTGTTCCCCAGACACAGGTGTACAGGAGCAACTTCCTGTTCATATGTGTACATGTTAAGATGTTCACAGGAGACACGTCACATGTTAATTCCTTTTATTTTTCTATTTTATTATTTTGTGTCAAATTCTGTAGTTGTGTCGGCTGTATCTGGCAGTTACACCTCAACAACCCACTGACTGGATACCACTGCAGATTAAACCCACTGACTGGATACCACTGCAAATTAAACCCCACATTGTATTCATTTATTAACTTTTATATTTTGTGACGTAGAGCACTGACAGGCTCTCATTGAGTATTACTGTATGAGTAGATTGGATTAATTCGATTTTTTGTGATTTATTATTTACACCTTGGTGTTACAAAAAAGAGTTTTTACAATAAATATCCATCCATCTGGCCTGGGACTCTAGCTCCCTCTTGTGGTGGGACTGGGTACCTGAGTTCCCGGTTCAGTGACTGCTTAGCGGTCAGGGGGTCCGTGCTGGCTGAGGAACAGGAAGTTGTCACTCCTCCTCCTTCGGAAGTGTAGTCCAGATGCATGGCCTGCTTCTTCTCCCTGACGACCAGGGATACCTGTAACTAGGTAGACAACATCAAGCTTGAGACAACATCATCACAACGTGGAAGTCAGTATTTCATGGTTAGGGTTATTTCATGGGACTAAACGGTAACTTGTCACTGAGGCGTGCTCAAAGCTAACAGTAGCTAACTCTCGTTATGTCTGGGGCTCCAGTCTGATAGTAAAATGTCCCTGTACTTACTGTAAGTCGCTCTGGATAAGAGTGTCTGCTAAATGACTACATGTAAATGTAGAGGCTTTCTTTGGGCTCACACACACGCACACACACATGCACACACACACATGCACACACACACATGCACACACACACATGCACACGCACACAAACAAGCTACATGCTCCTGTTGACTCCCTGTATTTATGTCTTTCCCTCAGATAGAGATAGGAACATTGGCTCCACCTGACTACAACTACCCAGCTCCCGGGGCATCTTTGGAGGAGGAGGAAGAGGAGGAGGGGCAGGAGGAGGAGCAGGAAGAGGAGCAGGAGGAGGAGCAGGAGGAGGAGGAGGAGCAGGAGGAAGAGGTTCAGCTAGAGGTGGAGGAGGTGGAGCTGAGACCGAAGCTGGCTCCTCAAGGCTCAGGAGGCTCTGGGATCCTCATGGGACCTGACACACAGAAAGGTCTGATCACACACACACACATTTGTATGCTTTCTGATTTTTCAATAAATCAACTACCACTACACACAGTATATACACACACAGTATATATACACACACATATGCAGTATATGTATACACACACACACACATACAGTATATGCACACACACACACACACACGTACACAACCAGAGGTCCACCACCTCTCCTCCAGACGCCCAGTGATTAAGCCTCTTCCAACCATACTTCTGTTTCAGTGCATGTGTTCCATTTAACTAGCTGTTATTGGTTAAATGTGTATTTAACTGCTAAACCATGTGTCTCCTAACTTCATCCTAATTATAATTGTGCGCTGGCATCTCACTGGACTCCTAAGTCTCAGTCCTGGGGCGTTGTACTAATCCCTCATCTTGTCTCTAACAAGAGGAGGAGCTGCGCCTGGCTCCCATTGACATCCTTCACGTCTCCGGGGACTTTGGGGGCTCTGTGAGTTCCGGAACATCCGGGGGTTCCGGGGACCTGCTGGGTTCTGGGGACCTGCTGGGCTCCGGGGACCTGGGTTCCGGGGGTTCTGGGGGATCCGGGGGTTCTGGGGGATCCGGGGGATCCGGGGACTTGCTGGGTTCTGGGGACCTGCTGGGCTCCGGGGACCTGGGTTCTGGGTGTTCCGGGGGATCCGGGGGTTCTGGAGACCTCCTTGGCTCCGGGGGATCTGGGGATCTCCTGGGTTCCGGAGCTTCTGGGGGTTCCGGGGGCTCTGGGATAACAATGATCTCTGGAGGTTAGTATCCACACACTGGTTCAGTAGAGTAGCCTGGTGTTCATCACCCCTGTTCCAGGGTGACCAGTGTGTATGCTGGTGTCGCTCTTGGTATCACCCTGTATTAATGCAGCTAAAGGTGCACCCTGGACCACAGGTACAGAACACTAGAGTAGGCACATGTTGGTACCTTAGTAGAGCTTTTACAGGACATTGCTTCCTACCAGATTTTGTCGGTGTATGTTCTGCAAGACCTTCTGCATATCCATGTCTCTATCATTTAAGACTTTTATGTTTCCATGTACCCATTTCCTGCTGGTTAAATGTGTTGTTTTAATCCTAACTGCCATGCTTGATTTGTTGGAATCATTGCTATTACTGTCATTGTTCCATTCATCGTCCTACCGTGTCTTTGCATTTGTGTCACCTTAACCTGCTGTCTCATCTGCAAGTGTGTTTGTTTGATTGGTTATTGAGTTGACTGACTGTCCATCCCACCTCTGAGAAGCACTAACCTGTCTCCTAACCCCGCCCCCTGGCTCTAACAAGAGGAGGAGTTCATCCTTGAGAAGATCCCTCAGGAAGCCTCTGGCGATTCAGGGGAGTCAGGTGCCTCTGGGGCCTCTGGCGAGTCAGGAGAGTCAGGTGCCTCGGGTGAGGCAGGAGAGTCTAGTGCCTCGGGCGAGGCAGGTGCCTCTGGGGCATCAGGAGAGTCAGGAGAGTCTGGGGCCTCTGGCGAGTCAGGGGCCTCTGGCGAGTCAGGGGAACCGATAATCCCGGTCATTGAAAAAGGTCAGTATCAACAGGAAGATTGAATCTGGGAATGTTAGGGAACGCTGGGGAATTCTGGTAGAATAATTGGCGACTGGTAGGAACATGGGTTTTGCAGTATTTATCTAATAAACAAAAAAGTAATCCTACTACTCCCATTTAACTATTTCATCCTGGTTAAATGTGTCCATCATCTGTGTTAACATTGCTCATCAGTACGTCACTTATAACTGTGGCGTCTTGTCCTTGCTGCTCTAACCTGTGTCTCCCTAACTCCTCACCTTGTCTCTAACAAGAGGAAGAGCTGCTTTCTGCCACACCCCTCCCAGAGGAGTCGGAGGGGGAGATAGTGTCTGGGGGCTCGGGGTTAGAGCCTGACGTTGACATACGAGGTTAGTACCTGTCAGGCTGCCTGCAGCACACAGCGGCGGACCCTGTTACGATCGCCCACATGCAGGATCCTCTAGTCAGATAACGATGTTGTTTACTAAGTTGTGTGAATGTTAAAAACTGAAAAGCTACATTTACATTTATTCATCTAGTAGACGCTTTTATCCAAAGCAACTTCCAAGAGAGAGCTTTACAAAGTGCATAGGTCACTGATAATAATAACAACAAGATGGGGAGTCAGGTGGCTGAGCGGTGGGGAATCGGGCTAGTAATCTGAAGGTCGCCAGTTCAATTCCCGGCTGAGCCAAATGACGTTGTGTCCTTGGGCAAGGCACTTCACCCTACTTGCCTCGGGGAATTTCCCTGTACTTACTGTAAATCGCTATGGATAAGAGCGTCTGCTAAATAACTAAATGTAAATGTAAGATAGCCGCCAAAACATGAAGCACATATTGTGAACAACCAATATAAGTACCAAAGGGAAAAACCACTAGAGCATGTCGTTAAACAAGTTACAATGAAACAACATGAACCGCTAAAAGTGCTAGTGTACCTGTGGAAAAACAAGCAACATTAAAAACAATATATCACAAGTACAAAAATTGTAACTCAGTTACCACTAACCACAAGAGCAACAAGTCTCTAAGCAAGAGTCACTGTGATCCTTGAGGAAACTAACATCGGGTCAAACAAACCATTCCTAAGTACCGTTGTACTCCCGGAACAAGTGCGTCTTGAGCCTTTTCTTGAAGGTGGAGAGACAGTCTGTGTCTCTGATGGAGGTGGGGAGTTGATTCCACCACTGGGGGGCCAGACAGGAGAAGAGCTTGTGTTGAGACCGGGCGGTCTTGAGCGGTGGGACCACCAGGCGGTTGTCTGAAGAAGACCGTAGGTGGCGGGTGGGGGTGTAAGGCTGCAGGAGAGACTTGATGTAGTCGGGTGCAGTCCCGTTCACTGTTCGGAAGGTCAGTACCAGGGTCTTAAATCTGATACGGGCCGTGATGGGTAGCCAGTGGAGGGAGATGAGGAGCGAGGTACATGGGAGCGTCTGGGTAGACCAGGCGGGCCGCTGCGTTCTGAATCCTCTGAAGAGGGCGGGTTGCGCATGCCGGGAGACCGGCGGGCAGCGAGTTGCAGTAGTCCAACTTGGAGAGGACAAGTGCTTGGACTAGCAGCTGGGTGGAGTACTCAGACAGGTATCTCCTGATCTTCCAGATGTTGTAGAAGGTGAATCTACACAACCGGGAGACTGTAGCAATGTGGGCCGTGAGGGAGAGCTTGTCATCCATGGTAACCCCAATGGATGAAGGGGTCACTGTCGCAGATCCCAGGGTGATTGAGGGATCGTGGGAGATGGATGGTTTTGCCGGGATGATGAGAAGTTCTGTTTTGGCGAGGTTCAGCTGGAGGTGGTGCTCGGTCATCCAGGCGGAGATGTCTGTGAAGCAGGCCTCAATTCTAGCTGAGATCCCCGGATCGGTCGGGGGGAACGACAGGTACAGCTGCGTGTCGTCAGCGTAGCAGTGGTAGGAGAAGCCATGGGAGGTGATGATTGGTCCAAGTGAAGTGGTGTACAGAAAAAAGAGGAGGGGTCCAAGGACGGAGCCCTGTGGGACACCAGTGGAGAACTGGCGAGGGCCTGACACTTTGCCTCCCCAGGAGACCTGGTAGGATCTTCCCGACAGGTAGGATGAGATCCACTGGAGTGCAGTTTCAGTGATGCCCATCTCAGAAAGTCTGGAGAGCAGGATCTGGTGGTTAACCGTATCAAATGCTGCAGAAAGGTCCAGCAGAATGATGACGGATGACCTGGAAGCCGCTCTGGCAGACTGGAGGGCAGTGGTGACTGAAAGGAGGGCAGTCTCTGTGGAGTGGCCAGTCTGGAAGCCCGATTGGTTGGGGTAAAGCAGATTATTCTGAGAGAAAAAGTTTGACAGTTGGTTAGATACACCACGTTCAATTGTTTTTGAAAAGAAGGGTAACAGTGATACCGGTCTGTAGTTCTGGAGGACGGCAGGGTTAAGGGAGGGTTTTTTGAGTAGAGGGGTAACTCTGGCCTGTTTGAAGGCAGAGGGAAAGGTGCCGGAGGTAAGAGAGGAGTTTAGGACATGGAGAAGAAAAGTTATGATGGAGGGGGAGATGGTTTGAAAGAGAGGGGAGGGGATAGGATCAAGGGGACAGGAAGTGGGGCGATGAGAGAGAATGAGGTCAGAGATCTCTGCCTCGGACAGGGGAGAGAAGGAGTTTAGACATTTAGTTGGGGTCAGTCGTGGAGGGTGAGAGGGTAGGAAAGGTGGGTTTAGGGAACCGATTGCTAATGTTGGTGACTTTTTTCTCAAAGGAGGATAAGTCATCTGCTGTCAGGGTGGAGGGAGGGGGTGGGGGAGGTGGGTTAAGAAGGGTGGAGAAGGTAGAAAAAAGTTTGTGGGGTTTGAAGCAGAGTTCATTTTGTTCAGAAAGTAGAGGGTTTTAGCACCAGTTATGTGAGAAGAAAAAGATTTAAGGTGGGAGTGACACTTATCAAGGTCCAGACCGTCTTTGGACTTGCGCCATCTCCTCTCAGCTGCCGAAAGGGTGGACCGTTCTTCACGAATAACATCCGTAAGCCACGGGCAGGATGGAGAAGATCGTGCAGGCCTGGTTGACAGGGGACAGAGAGAGTCAAGTGATGCAGTTAAAGTGGTTAACAAGGTGTTGGTGGCAGTGTTAGTGGGGTGGGACGAGAACTCGTCAATGGGAGGGAGGGAGGATGTTACAATAGATGAGAAATGGGAGGGGGATAGGGAGCGGAGATTGCGGCGGAAAGTTACAAGGGGAGAGGAGGTAGGAGGGGTTGGAGGGAGAGAGACAGAGAATTGGATAAAGAAGTGATCAGAAATGTGCAGTGGGGTTACAGAGGTTAAGTCAGTGATACAGTTACGTGTCAGGATGAGGTCTAGCTGTTTGCCTGCCTCGTGGGTCGCCGGTGTGCTCAGCAGCGTCAGGGGTTCAGGAGAGACAAGAAGTCGACGGCCTGCGTTCCTTGGAGGTGGATGTTGAAGTCCCCAAGGACTATCAGGGGGGTTCCATCATCCGGGAGGTTGCTGAGGAGCATGTCCAGCTCCTCCACAAAGTCGGCTAGCGGTCCTGGTGGGCGATAAAGAACAATTAAGCATGCTTTGATAGGATCAGTTAGCATCACATAAAGGTGTTCAAATGATTTGGCAGTAACAGGGAGTGGTGTGGATGTGTATTTTATATGTGGGGAAAGAAGCAAACCTGTCCCACCACCCCGCCCGGTTGCGCGGGGTGAGTGAGTGAAGGAGTGGTTGACGGAGAGAGCAGCTGGAGTTGCAGTGTTCTCTGGGCGGATCCACGTCTCTGTCAGCGCAAGGGCATGAAGAAAAGCATGAGATGCAAACGACGGGATGAAGTCTGCCTTGTTCACTGCAGACTGGCAGTTTTTGATGTGGAGAGTAGATCGATGAGTGTTTTCCACAATGTTCCCTTCATCCTCCAGCGTGGGAGGGTTAGGGCCTATTGACCGCACTGTTACGACAAAAACACATAGATGTTACCAGCAAATAACTGTCTGGCACAAATACATATTAGGAAATCCCTCCTCTGGGTAAAGCTCAGTGGTAGAGCTTTTGATTGCAGATCAAGTGGTTGTTGGATCCAATCCCCTTTGTGAATCTGGATAAATTAGTCTGCTAAATGAACACATTACATTGTGTCCAGGTAGTCGGACAAAAAAAGACTTTTCACTTGGTTGGTTGAGCTACGAGTGTTATTGTTAAGGCCATGGTTTGTGAAGTACTCATCATTGCATCTAATCACATAAAAGATGCAGCTACCTAGCCAATTTAGCTAGCACTACACAGTCACTCTGACTCCACATGTAACCCCACAGCTCTCTGTGATGGTCAGGCCAGACAAGCCTTTCAGACACTCACTTTAACCAGGATCCCATGTGAATAATACTTTATCTAACTTTTATTCTTCACACCTCCCTCCCCCCCTCCCGCCTCCCAGGTATGCCCACCTGTCTGTTGTGTACCTGTTTGGGTGGGTCTGTTTACTGTGACGACCTGAAGCTGGACCACGTGCCCCCGCTCCCTAAAGAGACCACTCACTTCTACGCTCGCTACAACAAGATCACCAAGATCAACAAGTCCGACTTCGCTCAGATGAGTGAGTGTACTGAAACAACTCTGCCAGGACTGAAACATGAACGGCATCACTGACGTCACACGATTACTTTTTCACTTAAATACGTCACTTTTTTTTCTCCAAGAACTGAAGCATCAGCTGGATAAACAAAACCAGATGGAATGTGTCACATCAGACAAATGAAACCTCCAGCAGAGGTTTTTAGTAAAACTAAACCCCCCAGTCGGTTTTAAGGCCCTCCTCCTACCTTGTACCTGAAAAGGTCTGTATTATCTAATACGTCTTCATACCTGACCACTGTTGGTGTTCTCCTGTCCCGGGCAGACAAGCTGAAGAGGATCGATGTGACGGCTAACGAGATCTCGTCCGTGGCGGACGGGGCGTTGAGCGGGCTGCCGGCGCTGGAGGAGCTGGTCATCAGAGAGAACGCTGTGGCGCAGCTGCCCGCGCTGCCCGTCACCATGACGCTGGTGGACGCCAGCCACAACAACATCGGTGCCACCGGCATCCACAAGGAGGCTTTCAAGGTAGGTCACATCCTGTCATGTTCCATCACATCTTGTCATGTTCCATTACATTCTGTCATGTCCCATCACATCCTGTCATGTCCCATCACATCCTGTCATGTCCCATCACATTCTGTCATGTCCCATCACATCCTGTCATGTCCCATCACATTCTGTCATGTTCCATCACATTCTGTCATGTCCCATCACATTCTGTCATGTTCCATCACATCCTGTCATGTTCCATCACATCCTGTCATTTTCCATCACATCCTGGATCAAACTGAATTTATGCTACATATACTGTTTGTAACCAAGACAACACAGACTAATCTGAAAGGGGTCTACTCCAAAGCGGAGCCATGTTGGTTGTTCAGTAACGTTTTTGTCCTTGTTTCCAGGACATGGCGGGTCTGCTGTACCTGTACCTCACAGATAACCACATCGACCACATCCCTGTGCCCCTCCCCGACAGCCTGCGCTCACTGCATCTACAGGTACCTGCAGCATGACAAGAGGGGCTGCAGCCTCCAGAACTCCCTCACTACCTTCCTATACTTAGATCATGCTGGGGTGCAACTATGTCCTGGATACAATCCCCTTCCTAACTCCCTTCAACTGCCTTCCTTCTCTTCCTGCTTTCCTATTCTCCTAGCTTCTACTTCACCCTATATAAGTACACAATTAGACAGAGGAATAGTATATCATCTAGTTTTAAAAACATACAGTTGTATCACATGACAAGAGATTCCATCTGCCATCTAGACAGCTCATTAGCTGATACTGTCAGCCTCTGATCCCATGATGCTTTGCGGTTCCAGCGTAACAACATCCAGATGATGCATGAGGACACGTTCTGCAACCTGAAGGACTTCAACTACATTAGGAACGCCCTGGAGGACATCCGCCTGGATGGAAACCCCATCAACCTCAGCAGAACCCCGCAGGCCTACGTGTGCCTGCCTCGCGTGCCTGTGGGAGACCTCATCTAGACACACACACACATATATATATATATAAACACACACACACCTATACACACATACGTGTGTGTAAACACACACACAAGCACATACACACTCATACACATAAGCACATACTCATACATGCTTCCACTTTTATATATACACACACACACTACACTGAAACAAAAAACACACAACATGGGACCTGAAAATAAACACACACACACACACACACACACAACAACCCAACAAACCATAACATCATGCCAATGATCAACAGCAATCTGCACATACCATCATCTACCTAGTGTAAACACTATTTAAGGCCAATGGTCCCACACACACGTACAGAGAACTTTGTCAACATCCAAACTGTTCCGCAACGTGATGAAATAGAGAACATTCTACTCTCATAAATACATTTTATTGATCCCCAGCAAACAGGTGATCACCTGTTGGTTTGGTTTGAATGGGCTCGTCTGACAAAGACCACCAGTAATATTGTTTAAATATGTTTGTTTTGTAAAGAAAAAAATAATATTAATATTAATGACAAATCTAACACATTTGGAAATGTTCATTTATACTAATGGAAGCTGGAGCTGAGTGAAGGTAAACTGAGGTTCTAATGCAATAAAAGAAGCATTTAAACACAAGCATTTGTTGTAAAATCTGTACTGTAATATAAAAATATATATATTCAGAAAGCGTTTTTTTTTTTTTTTTTACATGAACTGCAATATTTGGTATGATACATTTCAAAGTGATGTTTTGACCATGCACAATAGCTGATTCATAAATAATCTAAGCGTATTGTATGAGTGGTGGGGGTCCGGGTGTGGGGGGGGGGGGGGGGGGGCTAACAACCATAATAGCTTGCTATTGTGTGCTTTGTATGGAAATACCACAACTGAATAAAGATGTATTGATGACCTCTCCGACCTGGGAGTGGCTCACCGTTGTCTTTGAAACTCGTAACACTACAAACTTTTAACATGACCAACAAACAGAAACTTTTAACATAAACAACAAACAGAAACATTCATGAAGAGATGCTCTAGTACTGCTTCACAGGTACTTTTTCATAAAAGCATTGCGTATTCTATTTATATATATGTATACATAGAATATGTATACAGTAGTGTATACTCAAGTTTCAATAATGAATCAATAAATTAACGTAAAAAGAATGACCATCCCACCTCAGAGAGCTTCGATCAGCTTCTCAAACAGGTTGAGGAAACGTTCCCTCCTCTCCTGCAGCGCTGAGTCTCTCTCTTGCTCCTCTCCTTCCTCCGCTCTCATCTCTCCATCCCTTACACTCCCAAGTCTCTCCACAGCCTTGCGGTCTCTGTCCAGGACACGTTTGTCCCGGATCAACACGGCCCTGTCTTTCTCCATCATCCTTCTTTCTCCCTCCATTACAGCCCTCTCTCTCTCCATCACAGCCCTCTCTCTCTCCATCACGGCCCTCTCTCTCTCCAAGGCGGCCATCTCTCTCTCCATCCCTGCTTTCTCTCTCTGCAGTGCCTGCATCTCCCTCTCCAGCAGAGCTCTGTCGCCCTCCAGCGTCGCTCTGCCTCTCTCCAGTGTCGCTCGCTCCTTCTCCACCTCCTCCTCCATATCCAGCTCCATCTCCCTGCTACTCCCCTCCTCCTCGCTGAGCAGAACCTCCACCTCCGTGGGGCCCTGGCGCAGCGTGGAGCGTGGCAGGGGGGTCCGCTTCCTCTTCCTGCTGGGCAGGAAGTCGTCCTCTGTGTTGGCTGAGGTCTGGGGGAGCAGCAGGGGGGCGCTGCCTGACAGACGGCCCCCCAGAGCTTCACTCATCAGGCTGAAGAACGGCCACTGGTCCGGGGACACCTTCACACCCTCCAGAGGGTGCTTTAGCTCCTGGCACCACAAAAGAAGAAGATGAAGAATTCAAAAGGAGAAGATGATGTCAATCTTCTACTTCCTCTTCCTGGGCCCTTACAGGATGTGACACGGTCAGAAGGTTGTGACAGTGAAGTCATATCCTCTCTTCAAAGAGCGGGGCGATAAGGAAGTCTAAATTTACAAATCTTTAATAATAAGAAGAATGTGTTCATTTAGCAGATGCTGTTACCCAAAGGGGAATAAAACCTCTTGGTCTAGTGTCAACAACCTCCCACTGAGCTAAATCTGCCAGTCATCGGCTGGTAAATATTGACCTTGTACTTCTTTTTGAGGTTGTCCCATTTCTTGCTGGCCTGGCAGTGTGTCACTGTCCTCTGCAGCCCCATGTGCTTCAGAATGGACCTGCGATCGCACAGCAACGGGATCGGACTTCATCTTCACATTATCATATCAATAAATACATCTATAATGTAGAAGTGCTGTACCTCCATGCATACTTGGCAGCATTCCTCTTCCCTGAGAACAGATGCTGATTGGACACACGCAGCTTCACCAAATCCTCAGTTTCCTTTCCACTCACTGAACACAAACATCAAAGGAAGGTTAAATTCAATAATTACATTTCAGTGTTTAGGAAGTAAGGTATAGTGCTAGGACCAGAGGGGCTAGTGTAGTTGGGTAGTGTAGTTCTTTTTTTTGGTAGATGTATTGGAATATCAAAATGTCATTGTGTAATGCAATAGTTGTAATCCTGGTTGATGCCTGGTTAACTGCTGCGGAGCGTGCGCGTGTTCCCTGAACATAAACACGCGATCTTGTTTCTCCAGGAACTCCAGCTGCAGAAACGCACCCTTACTAAACCCCAGGAACACAGTCCCTTTTGATGGGTGAAGTACTTACTTTTGTAGGTGAATTCTACTGAGGTTTGGCTGTCATATGGCGTGGAAGTATACAAGTGATCCAAAATGTTTTCCATTTCAGACCAAGTCAAGCTCTTCCGACTTAGTACACACTTCGTAGGGAGCTAGTTTTCCGCCCTTCAGAGGGCGCCTCGTTTCTTCTTCTGTTATGTCTCTATACGACAGTCTTTCTACCACCCCTAGTGGACGGGAATGTCTAGCTGACATGGTTATTCACAAATCTGAATGTTGCAGACGAAGTGATTACAAGAAAATGAAACTATATAATCCTCATTTCTAATCATGGCGTCAAGCGGGTTGCACGGTAAGCAATGAGAAGCGTCGACTTGCTTCCAAGCTCCCAATATTTATTACAACTTCTTATTCAGTGATAGATTACATAATGATTCTCTTGAGAGAACAATTACTTGTATTTTCAAACATAAGTCGATTATTTGTATTTACGTTTCACTTTCGTTTAGCGTCAATGTAATTTTTGTTACAAACAATTTTTTTTTGTTTGAATCACGGTTTGTTTTATTTACGAATATAAATATGATAAATATGTCAAAGTCATGGAAATTACAAAACATATATAAAATTCACACGTTTAAGTGAGCAGTGTGGGCTATACTGCTAGGAAGCCGGGTGTGAGAATCCATGTCTTTCCCGAGGAAGGAAATAGACCTTGGAAGCAAAGAAGGATTCTTCACTCCCACTCCACTTTTCAATTTATAATTTATTAACTTGTATTTAAAGTACCTATTTAATTTTACCTAATCTAAATTCATCTTCAACTGTACTGTCGGGACGATTCAACCCTAAAAAATGGATGGACCCTGTGAGCTTTTAAGGTGCTGACCTTGATCTCTTCCCGTGCAGCTTCCAGCATCAAGGAGGAGTACTCCAGCAGCAGTGATGATGAGGCGTCCTCCGGGAGCGACCCAGAGGTGGAGGCAGACTGGTCCCTGGTCCCTGCCCACCAGCAGGTCAGTTCTCTGGGCCTCGGCTGGGAGACGCCCCCTGGGGCTGCAGTTGGAGATACACCAGTGATGGGTCACTCATCAGCGATTCGTTCATTGTAAACAAATCTTTCCTAAGACTCAGGTGTAGCAGATTCGGTCATTTTCTAATTTTGCTGGACAAGATTCCAAGATCCAAATTAAGTGAAATGATCCGATAACTATACTGTAGCCTCTCAATCTGAATGAGATGCAAGCTGCATCTCTTCTGAACTTGGCTACCCCTAACCTAGATTCATATATAAAAAAAAGAGATTTCCTTTCATGATGGTTACTTTGATTACTAGTCAATTACTAGTATAATAACAAGTTGTTCCTAGTGTGTGTGCTGTCTCAGCCCTGCTGTGTGTGTGCAGACAGAGCCCTGCAGGTCCTACAACAGCCATGGCGGCTGCAGGAGAGGGGCTGATTGTCTCTTCCTCCACCTGTGTAAGTATGCTGTGGGGGGGACGTGCCGGAAGGGGGCCAGCTGCCCCCTCGCTCACCCAGGGGCACCCATACACCCCTCTGGAGATCACCGTGGAGACAGGAGTGCACAGGGTCAGGGATCTCAATCAAGAGGTGAGGGGGCGTGCTGTGTCTCCTTTACTCCTCTTCCTTCTCATCTCCTCTTTCTCCTCATCTCTTCTTTCTCCTCTCCTCCTCATCTCCTCTTTTCCTCCTCCTCCTCCTCCTCCTCATCTCCTCTCTTTCTCCTCTCCTCCTCATCTCCTCTTTTCCTCCTCCTCCTCCTCATCTCCTCTCTTCTTTCTCCTCTCCTCCTCATCTCCTCTCGTCCTCCTCACCTCTTCCTCTCCTATCTAACCACTTCTCCTACTCTTCCCCTCCTTCTCCACCCCTCCTCTCCTCTTCCTCCTCTCCTCATCCTCCTCCTAACCTGTTATCTGTTTGGTTTGCTGCTGTCAGAGGGGAGGCTGGGTGATGAGCGAGCGTACCAGTGGCAGCTGAACGCTGGGCAGGGCTGGGTGGACGTGGCCAACGACCACATCATAGAGGCACAGTACAGCCTGCCCAACACCTCCGGCATATGCATCTTTAACACCCCCTATGGGTAGGTCCTGGAAGTTCCCCTTGAGGAGCACCTGACAGCTCAATTTGTCTTTTTATTTCAATTCTTAATATCTCGTTGGGTCTGCACTTCTGTGTCAGCACCTGGTTCTGGAGGACTTATTCCTGAGCTGCCATCTCCCTCCTCTTCTCTCCGTCCTTCTTCTCCTCTCTCCGTCTCACTCTGTGTCTCTCTCTTCCTCCCTCCTCCTCTCCTTCTGGTCTCAGGAGGGTGAACATCGACTTCAAGCGGATGAGGGTGCTTGAGAAGGACATCCGAGTGAGGCGTCTGGACGGAAGGAAGACGACCTGGGTCTGGTTCTACAGCAGCAGTGGCTGTGGCTGGGTCTCCTATGACAGGAAGGTAGACAACACAGGTGGCACACAGCCTGAGATGCACAGCTTGCAAAAGACAAACACTGAGCAAATATGAAATTAAAAAACATCTGAAATTATTGATATTTTGATATTTCTGGCAGGCTACTTCTGTTAGTTTATTCCCAGAAGTCGTTCCTGAACAGTCTCTCTTACTGAAGCTAACATTTAAATCAATATATTTCTTGCAGGGCAATAACGGTAGTTGTTTTTTAAACCTTGAGGATTCCACAGGAAAGCCAGGCCCTCTGAAAAGCTCTGAAATTGAGCAGCAGTACCAGCAGAACCCAAAGGGTTCCCTCACATTCCACATCAACTCAGATCAGTATGAGATCAAGTTCAAAGGTACAAATGATCACAGAATCTACACCAGTCTCTTGCCAACATGGTTGTGTTTCAGTGGTGTGTTCTTAAACACGGTTCTTTGTGTGTGTTTGTTCAGAGAAGCAGCAGGTGGGTAGAAGCCGCAGGAGGGTGAGGCGTCGCCCGGAGTACCAACCGAAACAGTCTCAAGGGTGAGTGGAGCTTGTTTTTACTCTACGAGCGCTTGAGTATAAAAACTAAAAGAATGTTTCATTGTGTTTCTGTGACTCAGCATGTAGCTGTCTGTGAGTCAGCATGCTGTTCTGTGAGGCAGCATGCTGTTCTGTATGGTCTGACCTGCAGACATAACATTTACATTTACGCATTTAGCAGACGCTTTTATCCAAAGCGACTTCCAAGAGAGAGCTTTACAAAAGAGCATAGGTCACTGATCATAACAACGAGGTAGTCCCAAACATTGCAAGCAGCCAAAACATGAAGCATACATTGTGAAAAACCAAAACAAGTGCCAAAAGGGAAGACCCATAAGAGCATGCAGTTATACAAGTTACAAATTAAAACAACATGAACCACAAAAAGTAGAGGACTGTACCTGTAGAAGAATAATCAACAGTAAAATATTTCACAGCGAGTACAAGACTTAACTTTGTTATAACTAACCTACAAGAGCAACAAGTCACTCAATAAGGGTGCAGAACAATGCAATAGCGGACCGATATGAACCTGTCTGTAATATGTGGTTTGAACCACATACCCATCAACTACCCATCAACACCCGTATCAGATTCAAGACCCTGGTACTGACCTTCGAAACAGTGAACGGGACTGCACCCGACTACATCAAGTCTCTCCTGCAGCCTTACTCCCCCACCCGCCACCTACGGTCTTCTTCAGACAACCGTCTGGTGGTCCCACCGCTCAAGACCGCCCGGTCCCAGCACAAGCTCTTCTCCTGTCTGGCCCCCCAATGGTGGAATCAACTCCCCACCTCCATCAGAGACACTGACTGTCTCCCCACCTTCAAGAAAAGGCTCAAGACGCACATGTTCCGGGAGTACAACGGCACTTAGGAATGCTTGGCTGAACCTGATGTTAGGTTCCTCCAGGATCACAATGACTCTTATTGAGAGACTTGTTGGTCTTGTAGGTTAGTTATAACAAAGTTAACTCTTGAACTCTTTTACTCGTTGTGACATATTTAACTGTTGATTGTTCTTCTACAGGTACAGTCTTGCACTTTTTGGGGTTCATGTTGTTTTAATTTGTAACTTGTATAACTGCATGCTCTTATGGGTCTTCCCTTTGGCACTTGTTTAGTTGTTCACAATATACAGTGCCCTCCAAAAGTATTGGAACAGTGAGGCCAATTCCTTTATTTTTGCTGTAGACTGAAAACATTTGGGCTTGACATCAAACGATGAATGTGAAACCAGAGATCAACGTTTCAGCTTTTATTTCCAGGTATTTACATCAGGATCTGATGCACAAATTAGAAAATATCACCTTTTTGTTCGAACCCACCCATTTGTCACGTGAGCAAAAGTATTGGAACATGTGACTGACAGGTGTGTTTTGTTGCCCAGGTGTGTCCTATTACATACATTATTCAATCAATAAATACCACTGAATGTCTACACTCAGGTTCAGATTGGGTAAGATAGGTTTTGTCTATGCAGACTGTATTCAGAGGTGAAAACAACATGAAAACCAGAGCGCTGTCTTTGGGTGAAAAACAAGCAATTGTGAGTCTTAGAGAAGATGGAAAATCAATCAGAGCCATTGCAGAAACATTGGCCATAGCCAGTACAACCATTTGGAATGTCCTGAAGAAGAAGAAAACTACTGGTGTACTAAGTAACAGACGTCGAACAGGTAGACCAAGGAAAACATCAGCAGTTGATGACAGAAACATTGTGAGAGCTGTAAAGAAAGACCCTAAAACAACTGTTAGTGAGATCAGCAACAACCTCCAGATGGCAGGAGTGAAGGTATCACTATCTACTGTTCGCAGAAGACTTCATGAACAAAAGTACAAGGGCTACACCAGAAGATGCAAACCACTCATTAGCAAGAAGAATAGGAAGGCCAGGCTGGAATTTGCCAAAAAGTACAGAGATGAACCTCAAAAATTCTGGGACAAAGTTTTATGGACTGATGAGACAAAGATTAACTTTTACCAAAGTGATGGAAAGGCTAAAGTTTGGAGAAAGAAAGGAACTGCTCATGATCCCAAACACACAAGCTCATCTGTGAAACACGGTGGAGGTAATGTCATGGCTTGGGCTTGCATGGCTTCTTCTGGGACGGGCTCATTAATCTTCATTGAGGATGTAACACATGATGGCAGCAGCAAAATGAACTCGGAAGTCTACAGAAACATTTTGTCTGCCAATTTAAGGAAAGATGCAACCAAACTGATTGGCAGAGCCTTCATCATGCAGCAAGATAACGACCCAAAACACACTGCCAAAACAACAAAGGAGTTCATCAGGGGCAAGAAATGGAAGGTATTAGACTGGCCAAGTCAATCTCCAGACTTAAACCCTATAGAGCATGCATTTTACCTGCTTAAGAGGAGACTGAAGGGAGGAACCCCACAAAACAAACAACAACTGAAAGAGGCTGCAGTGAAAGCCTGGGAAAGCATCAAAAAGGAAGAATGCAAAAGTTTGGTGACGTCAATGGGTCACAGACTTGCTGCAGTTATTGAAAGCAAAGGATTTGCAACTAAATATTAAGTCTTATTCACTTAAATATGTTTTAAGTATATCTGTTCCAATACTTTTGATCACATGACAAATGGGTGGATTCAAACAAAATGTGATATTTTCTTAGTTGTGCATCAGATCCTGATGTAAATACCTGGAAATAAAAGCTGAAACGTTGATCTCTGGTCTCACGTTCATTATTTGATGTCAAGCCCAAATGTTTTCAGTCTACAGCAAACATAAAGGAATTCGCCTCACTGTTCCAATACTTTTGGAGGGCACTGTATGCTTCATGTTTTGGCTGCTTGCAATGTTTGGGACTACCTCGTTGTTATGATCAGTGACCTATGCTCTTTTGTAAAGCTCTCTCTTGGAAGTCGCTTTGGATAAAAGCATCTGCTAAAGGCATAAATGTAAATGTAAATAGAGTAATCATACTGCATTTTAGAGTACCTATTCTGTGAAGGCAGCTGCAGTTCCTTATGAAAGTACAACAGAGAAGCATGCGATCCGGAGGCAGCCATCTTTAGCAGGCTGCATGTTGTGACAGCATGGCTTCTCTTGATTGGACAGATCTCCGTTAGGGGCGGCGGCCTTCCAGAATGTGGGCATGACTCCTGCAGCCAACCAATCACCTGAGTGGAAGTTTAAAGGGAAGAGTGGAAAGTGGCACAAGTTCAAAAAAGAGGTGTGTAGCTCCTGCAGACGCTCCTGAATCTCCAGATAAATGAATCAAACATGATGTCAGGGATAACTCTAACCCTAGGCTGGAGGTGGAAGTCCTTATGTCAGGGATAACTCTAACCCTAGGCTGGAGGTGGAAGTCCTTATGTCAGGGATAACTCTAACCCTAGGCTGGAGGTGGATGTCCTTATGTCAGGGTCAGGGGGCTGGAGGTGGAAGTCCTTATGTCAGGGTCAGGGGGCTGGAGGTGGATGTCCTTATGTCAGGGTCAGGGGGCTGGAGGTGGATGTCAGGGTCAGGGGGCTGGAGGTGGATGTCAGGGTTAGGGGGCTGGAGGTGGATGTCTCACCTTTGTCTTGACCCTCAGAACGGGAGCTCTGTGTCCAGCGCTGATATTGAGGCCCAGTACCAGATCAACTCCACAGGCTCCATGAGCTTCACTGCTAATGGGCAACCCTTCATGCTGGACTTCTCAGGTCTGTTCGCTAGTTAGCTATTCGTATCCAGGTAGCTAGCTACTCATACTGTGGTAGTTAGTTAGGTGTACTGTATTATGATTAGTTAGCTCTAGATTTTTGGTACACAAAATCCATGAGTGTAGGATATACAGTGCACACAGGCTCACTAATATCTCTCTGTTTCTCCAGCCATGAAGCAGATGAATCTCACCACCAAGCAGAGGAGAGCTGTCAGGAGGTTCTAGACCCGCCCCCAGCCTCCTGTCCCCAGCCCAATAACATATGAAGTCACAGTCTGTCAATGATTTAATATTGCTGCAATTGCATTTAAGTTCTGTTTGTGGGCATCAAGTTTTTATAGCTATGTAACCATACTGCCAACAAGTCCAATTGAGGACATTCTGGGCTTTCTATGGATTGCTCAAATGTAAATAACCAAAATAATAGTTGTGTAATTCTAGTTGCATAACTATATCACTATATATATATATAACACTATGTTATTGCCCTATGTTGTGTAAAATGTAAACTTTTTTTTGAATCCCCAGGTGTCAGGGAAATATAGAGAGGGGTTAGACTTAGGAGGAAATGTAGTTGTAACATGTACCATCATATTTACGTGGAAAAAACAATCAGGTGTCGAAAATGACAGTCAAATGAGCACAAATGTTTACAGCTTGAACGTGAGACTGAACACCAGTTTTTATTGAACATCAAAAGTGCTACTAGCCTAAATGTTATTGAACTGGCCTTAATCGTGTCCTACTTGAAACTGCCATTTGTTATGATTCGTGATGGGATCTCCAAAGCCCAAATAACTCCTGCCTTAAACGTGTCATGAGCCTGCTATTTAGGCAGATAACAATTTTTTACAGTCGCTGTTTGAAATCATTTTTTTATTGTTAATAATAAATATTTGAGTACACAAATGTGTTGGTTCCTGGTTGGTCCTGGTTGTTGGCAAGCTATAAACACCTACCCTAACAATAAAACAAAGAAAGAGAAAGACTGGTTAGCTTGCTAGTTAGCCTGCCAAAGCAGATCTGTTTGGGCTTGTGTTTCAAGGGTTAAACAAACAACCCCAGAGGAATCCGTGGTAGATTCCGTTAACACATGAGCAGAATGGAAAATGAAAGTGGTCTATGAAAATTGTGACACGTTCTGTTTACGGCGTAAAACTTTGACTCTCCTGTTTGATTTCAAGAAAGTAAGTATGTTTTAAATTTTCAACGTGATCAAATTCAGTTTGAATGGAAGAATTAGCCATAAGTAAGAAATTCGTGTTTATTATTGGGCTTAGTAGCCTATAAATACTGACGAATAGTTGTATTGCTCCAAGTACTATCGTAGTGGTTTTATATGAAATTAATGATTATTGCATTACAGTGAATACGTTATTACACAGTGTCAAGCATTCACACGTGGTAAGTCTGCTTTCTGGTCCGCAGACTCTTTTCATTATCTTCTGTCTGTCAGTTCTCTCCGGACATTTTAATTTTTACTTTACAAAACACCGAAACTAACTTGGGCAAAATACATACATTTATATTTGTATTTACTTTTAGAAGACGCTTTTTAAAGTTGCATGCCACCGAATAAATTACTAGGCAGTGCAATAGATAATATTGAGTTTTTAAATGGCAGTATGACGAAGAGGAAGTGGTGCATTTCCCCCCGGCCACTCCTAGTTACATCCACCCTGCCCCAGGTGAGATCACATTCTGTTAGAGAGACACTATCACGTCAACCCTTATCCTTTTATGAAGTGCCAAATACTGGTTTGTTCTGTTTACAACAATACCATCCACTGGATCCAACCTTTTACTGTTAATCTGCTAGTAAATGGGAGCCATTTTGAGTGGCAGCTTTTTGAAGACCAGAGCTGGCTTCGTATCGCTAACCAGCATGTGATCGAGACACACTACTGCCAGCCTGGAGCTGCTGGGATCACCCTCAATACCTCCAGCAGGTTGGTGCACGTCTACCTGTCCTCCTGTCCTCACCTCTCCTGTCCTCACCTCTCCTGTCCTCACCTCTCCTGTCCTCACCTCTCCTGTCCTCACCTCTCCTGTCCTCACCTCTCCTGTCCTCACCTCTCCTGTCCTCACCTCTCCTGTACTGAAGCTGTGTGTGTGTGTGGTTCAGACCGGTGTACATCGACTTCGACAGGATGACGACCCAGAGCACGGCCCTACAGGTCAGGAGACTCAGCATCCTACCTGCCGGCCAATCAGAGGACGTGGGCTGGTACTTCAGAGATGACAGGTTGTGGTGTGAATATGGGTTAAAGGTGAGTCACTTTGGAGGTTAGTAAGAAAGTTCTACGAATACATTTCTACAAATCTACATATACCGACCCACACAAGGTCTTCATTTGGCCTTAATTCTGATCACTCCTCCCTCTCTTACTCCTCCCCTCCTCTCTCTCTCCCACTCTTCCCCTCCTCTCCTCTCCCACTCTTCCCCTCCTCTCCTCTCCCACTCTTCCCCTCCTCTCCTCTCCCACTCTTCCCCTCCTCTCCTCTCCCACTCCTCCCCTCCTCTCCCACTCCTCCTTTCCTCTCTCTCTCTCCCTACTTCCCCCTCCAGGGAGCCTCAGTCAGCAGTAGCGATTTGGAGCAGCAGTTCATCCAGAATCCTCTGGGAAACTTCCAGTTCAAAGTGAGGCACCAGTCCTACTGCGTCGACTTCTCAGGTGAGGGTCGGGTGAGGGTTGGGGTCAGGCAGGGGCGGACTGGCCATCGGGGATACCGGGAGAAACCCCGGTGGGCCGACGGGGTTGGGATGGTCCAAAACACCGGCCCACTTCCATTACCAACCGGCCCTCTGACATCGCCAGCATCTCATAATATTTCACATGTCACAGCTTGAATACATATAAATTGCTCTAAGACCTTTTGTAGTCTAGAATCACTGACTGAGCTTTATACTGCTCCTCGCGATCTGTATTTACACTCATGGTGCCAATTTTTGGAAAATGTTCTGACGTGTCTTCTGAAATGGACTTCGGACTTCGGAAGTTTAACGTAAGAAATTAAACATATATGATGTAATTTCTTTGTAATCATCCAAAATAATGCTAAGTGTATGGGTATTTTTCCAAGTAGGCCAATGACTGGTCGATACGTGCAATGCATTGAGTGGACAACTCGCCGTGTTTTGAGTGGGCCGCGCCGTTTACTGCATGGGCCCGTCTGACAGTATAACTCCCGGCCCACTTTTACTCCCCAGTCCGTCCCTGGGGTCGGGTGAGGGTTGGGGACAGGTGGAGGTGAGGGTTGGGGTCAGGTGAGGGTTGGGGTCAGGTGGAGGTGAGGGTTACATTTAGTCATTTAGCAGATGCTCTTATCCAGAGTGATTTACAGTAAATACAGGGACATTCCCCCCGAGGCAAGTAGGGTGAAGTGCCTTGCCCAAGGACACAAGAGACACACAACGTCCTCCCTCCTCCTCCTCCCTCTTCCTCCTCCCTCCTCCTCCCTCATCCCTCCTCCTCCTCCTCCTCCCCCCTCAGCAATGAACCAGACCAACCAGACTACCCATGTGCAGAGGAAGGTACGACGGCGGCCCAAGTTCAACACCCTCATCTCAGTGAACATCAGGTACTCCTATCTACTTCCTCCTTCCTGTCTACTTAAATTTACATTTATTCATTTAGCAGACGCTTTCATCCAAAGCGACTTCCAAGAGAGAGCTTTACAGAAGTGCATAGGTCCCTGATCATAACACCAAGATTTCCCCAAACATGAAGCATACATTGTGAAAAACCAAAAATAAGTGCCAAAGGGAAGAACCATAAGAGCATGTAGTTACAAGTTACAATTAATCAACATGAACCTCAAAAAGTGCAAGAGTGTACCTGTAGAAAAGCAAGCAACAGTACACATTTTTCACAGTGAGTACAAGAATTTTAAATCAGTTACAGCTAACCAACAAGAGCCACAAGTCTCTAAGTAAGCGTCATTGTGATCCTGGAGGAAACTAACATCATGTCCAGCAAATCATTCCTACATACTTCCTCCTTCCTATCTACTTCCTCCTTCCTGTCTACTTCCTCCTTCCTGTCTACTTCCTCCTTCCTGTCTACTTTCTTCCTGTCTCCTCCTCTCCTTCCTCCCATGTCCATTTTCAGTTATAAAGGAGCTTGGCAAAGAACAGACTGTTCTGCCTCAGTAATATGGCCTCTGGTTCTCTTCCCAGTCCCGCCCCTGCCCTGCTGATGCCCCCTGCTGGTGTCGTGTGGGAGTACATGGGTGAAGAGGGAGTGTGGATGGAATACCAAGCTTATGTGAGTCTGCTGCACCTAGCTCAGATCGTGGGGTCATTCTACGAGTCTGCACAGGGTGGGATTAGATGCTCTTGACCATGTGGGTTAGGACCATGTGGTGTGTGTGGTGTGTAGGGTTAGGACCATGTGGTGTGTGTGGTGTGCAGGGTTAGGACCATGTGGTGTGTGTGTGGTGCAGGGTTAGGACCATGTGGTGTGTGTGTGTGTGTGGTGTGTAGGGTTAGAACCATGTGGTGTGTGTGGTGTGCAGGGTTAGGACCATGTGGTGTGTGTGGTGTGTGGTGTGTAGGGTTAGGACCATGTGGTGTGTGTAGGGTTAGGACCATGTGGTGTGTGTGGTGCAGGGTTAGGACCATGTGGTGTGTGTGTGTGTGGTGTGTAGGGTTAGGACCATGTGGTGTGTGTAGTGTGTAGGGTTAGGACCATGTGGTGTGTGTGGTGTGCAGGGTTAGGACCATGTGGTATGTGTGTGGTGTGTGTTTCCTGTGAGTTTCTCCTGGTCTTCCTTGACGGTTAAGGTTCAAATGCAGTTCTATGGGCGTATGTGAAGCCCTCTGTGACATTGCTTGTAAAAGGGGCTATACAAATACATTTGATTTGTGAGTGTGTCTTTGCAGACTTGCTCCTATGACAGTGTTGCTATTGAAAGACATTACCAACACAACACCCAGGGTCAGCTCCGTTTCAAAGCTGGGAGATTCCACTACACTCTGGACTTCACAGGTACACACAGCACACATGGAAGAGGACACACACAGACACCTGTACGTACAACACATCTATGAATATCAGGGTCCTGTTTGGTGGTACTCACATGGGCGATAGACGTTGGTAATCCAGACAGAGGTTTCTTCCTTTGAATGAAAGATCTTGTGTTCCTCTGGTCTGTGTGGTGTAGGAATGTTCCAGACCAACGTCTCCACCGGGACGTGCAGAGCGGTGAGGAGGACCCAGGGACACCTGCAAGCCACCCGGTAGTCAACATCCCATAATAACACCAACACGTCCATTGGTAACACTGTAGCGATGTTTACTGTATGTGTTGGTGGGACATGCTAGAATGGGAAGGTCTAAACTAAACACAGGTATTTAAGGACCTTTTACAAGACAGGCTCCCAAAAGCTGATGGCTGAGAGCTGTTGTTCCACAGGGCCGGTCCTCGATGGCACTTCAGAGACATGGATGGAACGTGGCGCGAGTATAGCAAGGTGAGATCTACCTCCTACCTGTAGTGGGCAGGTGGGGCGGAGGGATATGGGATGATGAGAGGTGTGTTACTGATCGCAGAATGCCTGGTTGCTGAGATGTGGTTACTTTACACCGTGTCTGGTAAATACAGCCCGTTCCATGGCTCTGAACATTGAAATACTATACACTTCTGAGCTTTAAATATCTGGTGTACTTCTATATGCACTGTGTGCTGGTTTGGATGAAAGCTAGATGAAAAAAGTATGTGTGTGTGTGGTGCAGAGTGGCGGCTGCAGTGTGTCCAGCCAGGACATAGAGATCAGCTACCAGCAAGATTCTGGAGGCACCCTCACCTTCACCACCAGGACCTCCACATACCAGCTCTGCTTCTCAAGTAGGTCACCTCCACATACCAGCTCTGCTTCTCAGGTAGGTCACCTCCACATACCAGCTATGCTTCTCAAGTAGCTCACCTCCACATACCAGCTCTACTTCTCAGGTAGGTCACCTCCACATACCAGCTCTGCTTCTCAGGTAGGTCACCTCCACATACCAGCTCTGCTTCTCAGTTAGGTCACCTCCACATACCAGCTCTGTTTCTCAGGTAGGTCACCTCTACATACCAGCTCTGCTTCTCAGGTAGGTCACCTCCACATACCAGCTCTGCTTCTCAGGTAGGTCACCTCCACATACCAGCTCTGCTCAGGTAGGTCACCTCCACATACCAGCTCTGCTTCTCAAGTTGCTCACCTCCACATACCAGCTCTACTTCTCAGGTAGGTCACCTCCACATACCAGCTCTGCTTCTCAAGTAGCTCACCTCCACATACCAGCTCTACTTCTCAGGTAGGTCACCTCCACATACCAGCTCTGCTTCTCAGTTAGGTCACCTACACATACCAGCTCTAATTCTCAGGTAGGTCACCTCCACATACCAGCTCTGCTCAGGTAGGTCACCTCCACATACCAGCTCTGCTCAGGTAGGTCACCTTGGCATTTTTGACCTTCTTTTGATATATATGTATTTGTCCTTTTGCCACCCTTTTTTCTTTTTACCTTTCTCACACACACAATGAAAGGAGAGCAGAAAGGAGAGCAGAAAAGCCTAAAACAGAGCTGAGTAAAGCATAGCAGAGTACAATAGAGTATTTATCAAGTACTTATCAATGATGCAAACCTTTTTGGGGAAAATATTCTTCTTCTTGCCTTCTGCCTTGCTCCATGGTAGCTTCGTAGACATTGATCATGCCACCAAATATAAACATCTAAGTAACATGCCTGGTTTGAAAATGTAATAAGAATAAATAGTGAAGTAAAGTAATGATAAGAGAAATCGACTTAAGTGCAGTAACAGCGTATTTGTACTTCGTTACTTCCCAGCTCTGCTTCTCAGGTAGGTCACCTCAGGTAGGTCACCTCCGCTTGCCAGCTGTGTTTCTCAGGAACACGTATGTTGTCGTCCACAGCCATGACCCAGAGGAACCTTTCCACCAATACCACCAGAGCTGTTCAACGTCTCGACCAATGACTGCCTCCGATACTGACCGGTCACTGAAGGGAGAATCCCAAACTGCCGACAACTGAGAACCTCCCAATTATTATGTTTAATGTTTACCTTAAATCTGACATGGTTCTCCAAGACTGGAAATACCATCAATACAAAATAAAATTGTTTACATAATATTTTGAATGGACTGATGTTGTAGTTCTCTTCAACCTGAGGAAAGTCAGAGCTGCTGAGCTCCTCCCCACCTTCTGAACACATGGGAGGTGGACATGAGTGTCCTGTCTGAAGACGTGTCTCTCTCTGATCTTCTAAAAACTGAAACACACACACATCACATAGAATATTTGACTGTATTTTCATATATATATTTACATATTTGTCATGTGATGAGCTGAGAACACCCAGTGACACAAAGACAGCAGGACCTAGAGGAGCCAGCAGGACATCAACACATGAGCCAGAGCCAGGGTCATAGGTCACCCCCCCCCCCCCCCCCCCCCCCCAGCTCAGGGTCGTAGGTCACACACCCCCAGCCCGTGGAAACAGCTCATAACATTGAGGCAAATTAAAGGTGCATCGAAAAAATAATCTACAACGCTTTCCTTCACTTTAACTCAAACAGTTGGGTAAGACGATACAGTAAAAACACACAGCAGACAAACCCCTTGTTGAACCCCTCCTCAACCCTCCTCTCGCCAGGGGGAACACCTCCATAGGGCACAGCCCCCCCTCCCCCACTCCCCCTCCTCATGTAATATTGCACACCCCTCCTCTAAGGCCTCACTATCACCCTAGAACACCAGGCAGGTGCCCTTCATCACCAGGCAGGTGCCCTTCATCATCCTAGGACACCAGGCAGGTGCCCTTCATCACCTCAGGTAACATCCCAGATGTGACATGAGGTGTCTGCTAGCAGCAGACACCCAGACACACCTGGCGTTTCCCCCCAACAGAGGGATACCTAGCGCTCTAAACTTTGCCAGAGACACTCCCTTTAGAAACACTTATATTTATATATAAGATATATTTTTTGTTTACTCATGTCACCAAGAATGTTTGGTCCCTTTTAGACACAAAAAACCCCCCAACCTAAGTACAGAAAAAGAGCAACCTTATTATTATTACATGATTTCAGACAATTAGTGAACAGGTTAAAAAGCATTGTTTCAACAGCGCAGGTAGGGTCGATGCATGGAATAAAATCATTGTAAGTCAATAAGTTAATTGATACGTGGTTTGTAAGTAACATGGAGAATTGCACATACGAACTGTAATCGACCCTTTCTTGTTGTCCATCTAACAGGAAGAGGGAGAGGAAGAAGATCTAAGAGGAGCTACAGATTCGATTTCCACTTAGTTCATCAACAGGAGATCTGGTTCTGTTCCCGACTGTCTCACACACACCCTCTCTGGCTACACACACACACACACCAACACACACACCCTCTCTCTGGCTACACACACACACCTCCGTCTGCGTATCTGGAATGATATCACAAGCAACTTGTGTGAGAATGAGAAGCAGGACTCACACCCAGGACCAAGGGACCGAAGAGATAGGGAGCTAGAAAGAGAGAAAGGAATGGAGTTATAGAAAGAGAGTGGGATAGAAAGAAAGAAAAGTGAGAGATACAGGGAGAAGGAAGGATCAGGACCCATACAGGAGGAACTCAGGATCCAATCAAGCCCACCATGTTGCTCTGACATCACTGACAGTCTGCTGTACAGACAGGCTGGAAGGAATCCCACCCCAGACAGCATACTATGTTAACTCAGATCATCTATGAGTCAATAAATGTTTTAAATTGGTTTGTTTTCACTTCCTGCTTTGACTGTGCCCAGTAGTAACTGATCCCACTCCCTGGCCACGCCCATATGTCTTCAGTAAGAAAAGAGTTTTTAAGTTCCAGCCAATCAAGATTGAAGACACTACCACAGTTCCAAAAGATCTGGATTAAAGACACAATCAAGTAACTTCCTTTGTTGGATGTTGTCATGGTTACATCCAGATTGTTGTAACTTCCTCCTGGGTCCACCTGGGGCTCAAACAGCATGTGTTCCCTGGAGGACATTGTTCTATGATTGGATGGAGGGATGCAGGGATGTGATTCTAGCCAAACAGGTCTTTCAGATCGTTGTTGACAGAGGTGCTTTGTTTCAATCCACCTTGCATCCCGGAGGGGGCAGCCGAGGGTGGGGCAAAGTTCTGGGGGCTGAAGAAAGGGTTGGCCTGCATGCCAAAGCTGCTGCCCCCCCCCATTGTGAGTGGCGCAGGCTGCATGGGGGCGGGAGAGGGCTGGACCGTACCAAACTGGCCCAGCCAGGGGGTGCCGGCCACGGGGGCGGGCTTGGGCCCCATTTGGTTGAGGCTGACTTTGGGCTTGTTGGGTGTGAAGAGGGAGTCCAGGGCAGACATGTCGGGGGTCCTCCCGGGGGGCCCACAGGGGGTCTGGGTTAGGGAGCTGAAGTTGGGGGTGCTGGTGGTGGTGGCCATGCCTCCGTACAGGCTGGGTCCAGGGGGCCGCATGGCCAGGCCCAGGCCCCCAACTGGGAAGCCCACAGCAGGGTTGAAGCCGTTGGTGATGGAGGGGGGCCTGGAGGAGGGGAAGGCAGGCATGGGGCTGGTCTGCAGGGGGCCCGGCCGGGGGGAGGGGGACAGCGACAGGCTGCCCAGGGAGGGCATGCTGGCCAGCAGGCTGCTGCTCAGGTCTTTAGCCTGTGGGAAACACAGGGCAGGGAGGCACATCTGTATCACATGTGTGTGTGGTCACCTGTGAGGTGGGGGGGGGGGGGGGTACCTGTGAGGTGGGGGGGGGGGTGTGGTTACCTGTGAGGTGGGGGGGGTGTGGTTACCTGTGAGGTGGGGGGGGGTGGTTACCTGTGAGGTGGGGGGGTGTGGTTACCTGTGAGGTGGGGGGGGGGGTGGTTACCTGTGAGGTGGGGGGGTGTGGTTACCTGTGAGGTGGGGGGGGTGGTTACCTGTGAGGTGGGGGGGGTGTGGTTACCTGTGAGGTGGGGGGGGTGGTTACCTGTGAGGTGGGGGGGTGTGGTTACCTGTGAGGTGGGGGGGGGGTGGTTACCTGTGAGGTGGGGGGTGTGTGGTTACCTGTGAGGTGGGGGGGGGTGGTTACCTGTGAGGTGGGGGGGGTGTGGTTACCTGTGAGGTGGGGGGGTGTGGTTACCTGTGAGGTGGGTGGGTGTGGTTACCTGTGAGGTGGGGGGGTGTGGTTACCTGTGAGGTGGGTGGGTGTGGTTACCTGTGAGGTGGGGGGGGGTGTGGTTACCTGTGAGGTGGGGGGGGGTGTGGTTACCTGTGAGGTGGGGGGGGGGGTGGTTACCTGTGAGGTGGGGGGGGTGTGGTTACCTGTGAGGTGGGGGGGTGGTTACCTGTGAGGTGGGGGGGGTGTGGTTACCTGTGAGGTGGGGGGGTGTGGTTACCTGTGAGGTGGGTGGGTGTGGTTACCTGTGAGGTGGGGGGGTGTGGTTACCTGTGAGGTGGGGGGGGGGGGTGGTTACCTGTGAGGTGGGGGGGTGTGGTTACCTGTGAGGTGGGGGGGGTGGTTACCTGTGAGGTGGGGGGGGTGTGGTTACCTGTGAGGTGGGGGGGGTGGTTACCTGTGAGGTGGGGGGGTGTGGTTACCTGTGAGGTGGGGGGGGGGTGGTTACCTGTGAGGTGGGGGGTGTGTGGTTACCTGTGAGGTGGGGGGGGTGGTTACCTGTGAGGTGGGGGGGGTGTGGTTACCTGTGAGGTGGGGGGGTGTGGTTACCTGTGAGGTGGGTGGGTGTGGTTACCTGTGAGGTGGGGGGGTGTGGTTACCTGTGAGGTGGGTGGGTGTGGTTACCTGTGAGGTGGGGGGGGGTGTGGTTACCTGTGAGGTGGGGGGGGGTGTGGTTACCTGTGAGGTGGGGGGGGGGGGTGGTTACCTGTGAGGTGGGGGGGGTGTGGTTACCTGTGAGGTGGGGGGGTGGTTACCTGTGAGGTGGGGGGGGTGTGGTTACCTGTGAGGTGGGGGGGTGTGGTTACCTGTGAGGTGGGTGGGTGTGGTTACCTGTGAGGTGGGGGGGTGTGGTTACCTGTGAGGTGGGGGGGGGGTGGTTACCTGTGAGGTGGGGGGGGGGGTGGTTACCTGTGAGGTGGGGGGGTGGTTACCTGTGAGGTGGGGGGGTGTGGTTACCTGTGAGGTGGGGGGGGGGTGGTTACCTGTGAGGTGGGGGGGTGGTTACCTGTGAGGTGGGGGGGTGTGGTTACCTGTGAGGTGGGGGGGTGGTTACCTGTGAGGTGGGGGGGTGTGGTTACCTGTGAGGTGGGGGGGTGTGGTTACCTGTGAGGTGTGGGGGGGGGGGGGGGTTACCTGTGAGGTGGGGGGGGGTGGTTACCTGTGAGGTGGGGGGGTGTGGTTACCTGTGAGGTGGGGGGGGGTGGTTACCTGTGAGGTGGGGGGGGTGTGGTTACCTGTGAGGTGGGGGGGGTGGTTACCTGTGAGGTGGGGGGGTGTGGTTACCTGTGAGGTGGGGGGGTGTGGTTACCTGTGAGGTGGGTGGGTGTGGTTACCTGTGAGGTGGGGGGGTGTGGTTACCTGTGAGGTGGGTGGGTGTGGTTACCTGTGAGGTGGGGGGGTGTGTGGTACCTGTGAGGTAAGGGAGGGTGTGGTTACCTGTGAGGTGGGGGGGGGGTGGTTACCTGTGAGGTGGGTGTGTGTGGTACCTGTGAGTTGGGGGTGTGGTTACCTGTGAGGTGGGTGGGTGTGGAACCTGTGAGTTGGGGGGGGTGTGGTACCTGTGAGGTGGGGGGGGTGTGGTTACCTGTGAGGATGGTGTGTGTGGTACCTGTGAGTTGGGGGTGTCTGGGGTGACGGTCTGGGGGTTGAGGGGCTTCTGGCTCCTCAGCTTGGCTGCCTGCTCCTGCTCCTTAGCTAGACGCTGCTTCTCCTCCAGGGTCAGGGACATCTAGGGTGAGGGGGGAGAGAGAGGTTTAGAAACCAGGACAGCAGGTATTGGAGCAGTATAAGGTCCATGCAGGTTTGGGCTAGAGTACAGGAGGGGGTAGGGCTGTGAGGGTTAGGGCCAGGCAGGGTTAGTGTTAGGCAGGATAGTCTTACTCTGTTGGGCTGTGACGCTGGAGCAGAAGAGCCGTTCTCACGGCCGTTGACCCCCGCTGCTCCGAAGAAGTCGTCCATCTGAGCAACACATGGGCCTATCAGTGCACACTTCACACCACACACATACCCAGTCTAGAATGAACACACGTAAGGGCTGCCACTGTTGTCATGGCAACAGCCTCTCACCTGGTTGCCAGGGCTTGGAGTGCTCTTGGTCTGTTCTGATTGGTTCCCCTGGTTGGAGATATTCAGACTCCTGAGGATGATAGGACACAGGTGTCAACACACACACACCTGACCTGCACACACACACACATACCTGGCCTGCACACACACACCTGCATAGTATACACACACCTGCACACACCAGACCTGCACACACCTGGCCTGCACACACCTGACCTGCACACACCTGACCTGCACACACCTGACCTGCACACACCTGACCTGCACACACCTGACCTGCACACACCTGGCCTGCACACACCTGACCTGCACACACCTGACCTGCACACACCGGACCTGCACACACAGACAGTGTTGCTAAGTTGTGAGTGATGTGTTGGTACCTCTGCTGCTCTTGCATGGCGTGGAGCTGCTCCAGCTTGGTCTTATGCTCCGCCTCCATACGACTCAGCATCTCCCTGATCACCAGCATGAACGAGTTGAACTGAACACAGAGGAGGTGGAGGTTAGTTACCTGGCTGGGGTACTGAGATGGAGGTTAGCTACCTGGCTGAGGTACTGAGATGGAGGTTAGCTACCTGGCTGGGGTACTGAGATGGAGGTTAGCTACCTGGCTGGGGTACTGAGATGGAGGTTAGCTACCTGGCTGAGGTACTGAGCTGGAGGTTAGCTACCTGGCTGAGGTACTGAGATGGAGGTTAACTACTTGGCTGGGGTACTGAGATGGAGGTTAGCTACCAGGCTGGGGTACTGAGATGGAGGTTAGCTACCTGGCTGAGGTACTGAGATGGAGGTTAACTACTTGGCTGGGGTACTGAGATGGAGGTTAGCTACCTGGCTGAGGTACTGAGATGGAGGTTAGCTACCTGGCTGGGGTACTGAGATGGAGGTTAGCTACCTGGCTGGGGTACTGAGATGGAGGTTAGCTACCTGGCTGAGGTACTGAGATTGAGGTTAGCTACCTGGCTGAGGTACTGAGATGGAGGTTAGCTACCTGGCTGGGGTACTGAGATGGAGGTTAGCTACCTGGCTGAGGTTGAGGTTGTTGTCAATGCTGAGGGACACCAGGTGAGGGAGACTCTTGGCAGCAAGGTGCTCTTTGGGAATCCCCAGCTTCTTGTGTGTGAAGGTGCACTTGTAAATACCTGGAGGGAACAGTCCAGATCAACCAGCTTCTCTATGTTCACACAGTCCAGATCAACCAGCTTCTCAATGTTCACACAGTCCAGATCAACCAGCTTCTCAAACTTCACCCAGTCCCCCACGGTGCATCTGCCCGGCCTACGTACCCAGGATCCCCATGAGCACGGCAGGCTCCCTGGAGGGGATCTGCTGCAGGAAGGGGAGCACTTCGTCTATCACAAACCACTTATCCAGATACTCCAGAATCTTCCCCAGGCACACCAGGGAGTTGACACGCACCTACACACATGGGATAATTATACACACACACACCATTAAAGACAGCCTGCACCTGGTTTAAAACGTGCAAGAACAGAATGAGCAGAGAATGTGCCATCTGAGGGGGAGGGCGACTGACGGCCAGGGAGGACGTCTGCAGGCAGGCTGATTTGATCCGAGGAATGAGAGAGTTCTTCATGGAGGGGTAGTCGATCAGGTTGGCGAAGGTGGGGATGATGTTGAGACACAGTTCCTGGAGAGGGAACACGCATCAGATCAGCCCAGGGCACACAGCTGCCAGCTGGCTCGGACAGGGTTACGGGGTTTCGGGTTATTATAAAATGTGTAGGCTAGGCATAGCTAGGCTAGGTGTAGGCGTAGCTGGTCAAGCTAGGTGTAGGTATAGCTAACTTAGGTGTAGGTATAACTAGGCTAGGCATAAGTGTAGCTAGGTTAGGCTAGGCATACGTGTAGCTAGGCTATGCACCTGTATCTGTATGGACGGAGCCTCCAGGGCCCGGTACACCATGGGCAGCACACTGCTCTTGATGTCCTCAGCTGGGGTCTTGGTCAGAAGAAGATCCATCTTCTGGAGGAAGATCAGCAGGATCTGGAGACACACGCACACACACAGTCAACATGGAGGACAGAGAAACACACACCGTCAACATGGAAGACACGCACACAGAGAGAGTTCAATTAAATATGACTTTCACTGAGGTGAATGGAGTAGTAGTGGGTATAGGAAGCTGTGTGTAATGTTAGAGTAACACTTCAGACAAACACAGCTACTGGCATACCACTCACCATGTTGCTCGCCTGCAGCATGGGAAGAAGGAAAGAGAGAGGAGGGAGGGGAGAGAGAGATAGATAGATAAAGGGAAAGAGACTGACACCTAGTCAAGCCCCTAGTCAAGCCCCTTAACCCAGGTTAGGCCATTGCCAATTATGATAAGTTCTTCCTTCGCGCATAATCATTGACATGTTTGTGCTAGCAAACTGATGTGTGCGCGTGCATGTGTGCGTGCATGTGTGCGTGCATGTGTGCGTGCATGCATGTGTACCTGGACAGGCTCCTGCTGTTTGAAGACGGGGGTGAGGTCTGGGAGGATGAGTCTGACATACTCCTCCTTGCTGCACTCCTCCGCTATGAGAAGCACGTTGGGGAGGATGAAGGGAACCATGTCTGGGTTCACAAACTCAGAGGTGAGAGCTGGCAGGATACGATACACCACCACCCTCTGAAGGGAGGAGAGATGGAGGGAGGAGGAGACAGGGAGAAAGTAGGAGAGTTGTGAGGAAACATGACAGAAATAAAACTAAAAACATGACTGGCCTCTCCTCCCCTCACCTTGGGTAGCTTGGGCAGTACTTTGGGCAGTCCTTTGTAGAACTGAGACTTCTGCAGGTTATCTCTCTGGAACAGGGAGTCAAAATACTGCAGCGTCACTGCCCCCACATCATCAAAGAAGGGGATCTGGAGGGAGAGAGAGAGAGGGGTCAGGTTGAGGGGTCAGGGGTCAGGGTGAGGGTCAGGGTGAGGGGTCAGGGTGAGGGGTCACCTTGGTCATCTGGTCAGCGTCTGGTCTGACGGTGGGTGTGATACTGAGCAGCATCTTGACGTGCTCCCTCACCTCCTCTGGGACAGTCAGCATGGACGGCCCCAGCCTGCTCAGCTGGGGGACAACACTGTCACTGTGTGTGAGTCTGGGAGTGTGTGTGTGAGGATGTGTGAGCCTGTGTGTGTGTGTGTGTGTGTGTGAGCGAGCGTGTGTGTGTGTGTGTGTGCGTACCTGGTCCAGCTGCCTGCTGAAGCTTTTGAAGATGTCATTCTGGTTGACCTGCAGGACAGGGGCTCCCTGGTTGAAGATGGCGTGGATCAGCACCCCCAAAGAGTACATGTCTGATGCCGTGTCACAGCTCACAGACAGGATGTACTCTGGGGCAAGGTACGAGGGGTTGGGGAGGCACAGGGGGGGCAGGCTGGGCTCCCACTCCCGACATGAGAACTTAGGCTGGGGAGGGGGGGGGGGGGGGGGTAGATGAGTGTGTGTGTAGGGGCAAGACCCCAAGCACACAAGCTAAAACGATCCTGCTAGTTCAAAAAAGACAGTATTAAGTCGTGGGGGTGGAACAATATATCGTGGAACAATATATCGCAATACAACATTTTATGACATCTGTTTGATCCTATTGGTTGAGCTAATGGGCACCCAACCTACTCTGCACCTGCATTCATTGCATTCACAGAAATCGCTTGAACGGAGTTAACTAAATCATATGTACAACAAAGAATTTTTTTGAAAAGCTTTAATGTTTTGGAAATAAATCTGTTGAGTGAATTTCAGCATAATTTAAAATGTTGTTCAAAATATCATGATACGTATTGTTTTGTACACACAATACTGTGATACATATCGAATCATGAGCTGAGTGTATCGTTACACCCCTACTGCATACTAATGCTACTTTCTCCCTACAGAAAGGAGGAAGAGAACTATTAAGACAGTATTAAGTAGTGTTGTTGGCTGTTTATCAATCCACGTTTTTCTCTGTTCTTGTGTTTTTGCGAACTTGTTTGACGTCATCTTTCATTGCCTAAGTACGGTTCCAATTCAAAGAACACAAGTCACCAAGAATGCCAAAAACACCCGGAAATGTTCCTGATCCGCCCCTTTTATCGAGGATGCATCGGATGGTGACTTGACCAGCGAGAACGCTTCTGATTCCCCAGAAGTCATGCAAGATGTCAGGAGAGGCGGACAAACTTCATAACTAAGTTTTTACTTTTCATATTTCAGCTAAACGGTACGTGAAAATCAGCATCTGAATTAAAATGTGACGAAAAATAGGCAGTGTAGTCGCTGAAAATGTGCTTATTTTATTGATGAAACAGCTAATTCGTAAATTTGCTCTGACTTTTTGATAACCTAGCTAGCGAGTCCAGGGTATTGCGCAATAGCGAAGAAAATCCGCATCTCAATTAATTCTCCGTCCTAACGGTCTTGCAAGACCATTCTCTCAAGGACGCTTGGCAAGAACGTTCTTCTTAAGAATGCAAGTACGTTCTTAGCGTTCTTCGGATTGATAAACAGCCGCTGTGTCCGTTTTCACATGTGTCTGTATCTATGCATGTACCCGTGTGTGTGGTGTGTGTGTCTGTCACCTCGGTGTCTGAGGGGTTGGTGGAGGAGATGCTGAAGTCGAAGCCCATGATCTTCCAGGCTCCGCTCTTGTTCAGGATGATGTTTTCAGGACACAGGTTCCCGTGGACCATCTTCACCCCGCTGTGAAGGAACGCCAGACCCTCTGACACCTGCACCACAGGAACACTCTGGTCACTGTGGAGTGTGTGTGGCGTGTATGCGTGGAGTGTGTGTAGGGATGCAACGATTATCGATTTTGATACGATAGGTTTAAAAAAAAAAATATATATATATATATAGATATTATTATTTTTTACTAAAACAAATAAATATGTTCAAAAATACCTTTTGTGAAGGTTGAAAAACATTAAAAAAAATAGCTGTCAGTTAAATGCGTTCTTCCACACGCTTGTTTGGGCTTGCGAGCCGGCAAAAGAGTAGTAGGCTAACGTTAAGTTGAGTGGATGGCGAGCACGAGACGCCGAAATGGATGCCAATAAGATTCTGAATGGAATGTTTACTTTTAAAAAGTTGCTAAATGGTTCCATTAACAAGACCAAAGTGATCTGTGTGTTTTGTCAGTGTGAACTGAGCTATCATCGCAGCACGTCCAGTCTGAAATACCACTTGATGGTCAAGCACACAGCTGATGCTAATTCTCCACCCCCTCGTCAAAGCCAGGCAACTGCAATGTTGTTTTCAATAAAATAAAATAAAACATTTGCACCTCCGTGTGTGTGTGTGTGTGTGTGTGCGTGTGTACCTGCAGCAGTCCATACTTGGTCTCCACAGGGTACAGGCTGTAGTCCATGATGTCAGGGGGGACAGGGCTGGGCAGGTTGTCAGTCTGGCCCAGCACGTTGGCCAGACTGGCAAACACAGGCTCCGTACAGAACGCCAGAGAATCTCTACAGGGAGGGATGAGAGGAGAGACAGAGATGAATGAGAGAGAGAGGACAAGGGAGAGAGTAAATGAGAGAGAGAGCGTAAAAGAGAGAGAGAGTGACGGAGAGACAGATGAAGGAAAGTAGGAGTCTAGATTCCTCTAAAAGGACATGTATTCACAACATGGTCTGCAGAGCTGGCTTTGATCAGAACTGGATTTAAAAAAAACACACAGTTCTGTATGAACCAACGAGAGACCAAGTCAGAGCCTGTTTGAGGCCCAGCTCTGAGAGGATGCTGCTCATGGCATCATAGGTGTGTGTGTGTGTGTGTGTGAGTGCATGCGTGTATATGTGTGTACCGTGACTCCTCTAGTGGGTGCTGGACGGTGAGCAGGCGAGGGTGGCGTAGCCTGGTCAGCTGCTGAACTCCTTTCTTCAGAGACTCCAGAACCTGCTCCTTATCAAACCTCTGGTGCTTCTCCAGCATCTTCTTATCCAACACAAACACTGCCACCTCCTGTTCCAACACACACCACAACAACATCACACACCTCCTGTTCCAACACACACCACAACATTACACACTGGCTATTCCAACACAGACATGTACACACACACACCTGCTTGGTGGACTTCTTGGTCCCATTGTAGATCCTCCAGCTCATCCCAGGCCCCCCGCTGGCGATGTGGCGCCCCACCTCAAACTCTCGCGTCACCGGGTTGCCCATGACGGCACTGGTGACATCAGCCGTCACCTTGGTAACGGTGCTCTTCAGCTTGTTCAGCATGGACTCCATGACTGTAGTCTGGGGGGGGGGGGGTAGGATGATTAGATGGGTTCAGGTGAGTTTCAGTAATGGATTCAGAGCAATACACGGAAACACAAGCATCCCCATTGTGGTTTCTCTGTCAGGTACAGCTGAGTCAGGTTCCATGAACACACCGGCTTCTGTGACGTCACAGACATGTCAGCCCCCCTTGCTGTCCTTTGATGTGGAAATCTCAGAAGTAGGAGTGGATCAAAAATAGAGTCAAGTCTCAAAGTTTAGTTCTCAAGTCCAAAGAGGTGGCTTGATGGTGTTTATTCAGGCAGATTGGTTGAATACAAGTATACACTGGTACAGAACAAAAGGGCCCCCAACTCTCTCCAACATCTGGTAATATAGGCTGAATATTTAGCTCACACCCCCTGTCCCAAGAGATAAGATTGTGCAATATGGAACCTTCTAGAAGCTTCTGGAAGATGAAGTCATCCATCCCTTTGCTGCGTGCGCATCCTCAACCTTGGCTTAGGGGCTAATTTCACCTCAAACACAGTGTCCTGAAGTAGCATGGTCCCCAAAATCTCCACTCTCCTAGCCCCTAACCATGTTGTTCTCGCAAACCTTCCTGCACCCTACTCAGCCCCCTCCTCACTTGACGTCACTCTGACATGTTCGCATCGTGCTCTCTCCCTTGGGAGTTAGAAGCTCCTCAGTTTCTACTGAGAACAGCCTCAATAACCATAGCAACCCTTACTCCCTTGTCTCTTCCTGGTCTAACTTAAGCAGAGTGTTCCCATAACAAGATAAGCATACTGAAGAGATCCTTCGTTTGACACCGCCTAGCCACGCACCCATGGCCCCCTCCTGTCTTCAGTGTCAGACCTAATGTCTGCCATTACATTCCATCCTGCTCAGACAGGCCTTCTCCTATCATGGGCTTCAGTGTGACTCCATCTATCCTTAATACCCTACCATACATTAATTCAGCTCTGTCATACAATAATCAGCTCGCCACAACACCTTCCCTCCCCCCAACAATGACAGAGCCAGCTCACTCTGCTCCTCTCAGAAAGCACAGCGATGTAACAACGTGACGTAGAAACTGTCAGCTAGAAAACGGTATTCAAGTGAGCAAACTTGGTCTCAACTTCCTTTTCCCACACCTGTCTGGCGTAAAGGGTCATTACATCTCCGTCTCGTTTGAGTGCCAACAGCGCAATAGCAGCGAGACAGAGTAAGACTAATATACCGTACATACAGGATGAAGTGCGATGTAGAACTACCTAATTTAGATCCGTATAAAATAAGAACAAAATTTAGGACCAAATCACCCTCACAAAGACTTGTAGAAAGTCCCTAGTCTAGTATACATGGGAGATCGCCTAGATTGGGCCTAACGTTGTCACTTAAGCTGTTGGGACCAGTTGCTCCGAAAACACACCTGCTGATGCGGACGAGACCTCTACGAAACATACTGTCTAGTTAGCTAGCTGACAAAACCCAATACGTTTGCGTTAGATTTACTTACTACATTGCATTCTCAGCTCACAACTTACTGAAAATAAAAAAAAATGCCGTCTTGTTTGCCTACGTGAGAACAAATAACGGAGTAGAACTAGATAGGGAAAAACAGTGTTATAATACCGCTAAAATTGATACCGAAAAGCTATTGTGAAACTAAAGATATGTCATTCAAGCCACGATTGCTGTGTACGTAGCACGGGTTAGCTAGCGAGCGTTAGCACTGGCTTGCATGTCTGGTGGTGTCTCCGAAGTGAACTCAACCTTACTCTGACGTTCTCCATTTAAAATGCTGAAAACCTGGCTCACAAAACCTGTTGGGGCCTCACCTTGCTGACTGGCTGGCTGATGTTTTTGTTAGTTGTCTACCTAGGCTTGCTACCTCAACCTGGGAAAGCTAGCTAACAAGCCAACGTAGTTAGCTTACAGTAGTAAGACGTCATTGATTCATACATGTTTGATGAACTGCGTTGGGTCTCTGTGTGTGAAAAAGTGTTATTCATTGCTTACCTTTGCCAAAAGACGTCCGTGATAAAGGAACTCTAAATAGTTGTTGGTAGGAGGGGAAAGGCTGTCAATAGTGGCTTTGCCTAGCCTCCATGTCTTCTAGCTAGCTTGAATGCTTTATTTTAATGTACCTTACATCCGGTCGTGTCCGGACGTTCTTCATCTTCGTGTAATTAGAGGAGGAACTGATCTTGTTTAGACCATTGAGTTAATATTCTCTGCTGTTAATATAGCTCTGGACGTCAAATTATTGTTTCATTCTGTGAAACCCAAAGCGTGCCACCAAAAAAGAGGCAGATTAAAACTTGATTTATAATTGGACCCCTCAATAGTGTTTCCTGAAGCAAAATAATCTTCGTTTTTTGGGGGTGTCGAGAGCGCCTGGCGACGTAAATGCAGATTTTGAGTAGTGCGGAAGTAAAGAAGGAAAGTTGACTGGTGGAAAACGCTACGTTGAATGTTGGTGCTTTCAGGAAGTGGGCTGGGGACCAAATTTTGTGTCCACACTTGTTAAAACTTTCCAAGCCGTCTGAGGGGCATAAATCAATTTGTGAGTTTCAGAAAGTGATTTAGTATGGTTTATAGCATTCTTAATTAAAAAAAAGAAGTAATCTTTGTTTACCGCATGGCTTAGCTTAATATCGGGTAGATGTCGTGAGCTAGCCAGCTTATTATCTGGCTTGTGAGTTGTGTGCTGAGCAGCCTTCTGCTTAAAGTTCTCGTAACTGTGACGGGCAAGGTAAACTATTTGCAAGACATATGTAAGACTTACTTTATTTCCAGTATGTTCGCAAGCTAGCTTGCCAACATTGCTGATACAATTTTTGACTTTAGAGTACATTAAATTAGGTGCAGGGACCTGTATACATGTGTTGGTATTAGCCTCTACTTGTGACGTGAACTTTGAACAGAATCTCTCGCTTAGAAGCTTATCATTGAAAACAAGGTTTGCATTGTTGATTCATTGTATCGCTGGTAGTTCGCATCCAAATGTTTGTTGCTGCCCAACAAAATTCGCTTGTTGGTTTATTGAACTGGTCCCATCTCGTCCAGACCACGTCTCTGGAGATGACGCTACAGTGGACTGCAGTAGCTCTTTTCCTGTACGTGGAGATTGGAATCCTCCTCATCTTCTGCCTGCCCTTCATTTCAGCAAGGAGGTACGGTCCTTTTAAGGCCTTTCTTTCGTTTTATCAGCTCGGGAAACCATGATGGAGCTACTAACAGTGTTTCACTTTCCTACTCTCCTACGCCCTCTGACTCTCCTCTACCCCTGTCTCTCTTCTCTCCCTCTGTCTCTCTCCTCTACCTCTCTCTCTTCTCTCCCTCTGTCTCTCTCCTCTACCTCTGTCTCTCTTCTCTCCCTCTGTCTCTCTTTTCTACCTCTGTCTCTCTTCTCTCCCTCTGTCTCTTCCTCTCACTTTCTCTCCCTCTCTCTGCAGATGGCAGAATATATTCCAGTTGAGTATTTGGAACCGGGTGGCCCGATTTGGGAACAAGTTCTTCCTCACCATGATCATTGTCCTGGTTGTCCTATTCCTCGGTTGGTGACAGCAGTCCATCACAGCTGTGTGCAGTAGTAGTATGCTAGTAAACACTAAATACGATACAAGCATATATACGAGGTGTAGCTCAGTGGTCAGAGCATTTCATTACAGATCAATAGGTTACAGGTTCAAATCCCCAAATTAATACATTATTAGTAAGTCTTAGCATATAGCGTAAATTAGCATACAATGTTATTTTTTTCCTCTGCCAATTTTCTCATAACATACTGAAAACACAGGAAGTTGTCTTAGTTCATTGAGTTTAGAATCAGAATCAGGTGTGTGTTGTCACTCAGATGCTGTGCGAGAGGTGAGGAAGTACTCTGGGTCGGAGCAGAGCAAAGACCCCAAGCTGCATCCCAACATGTTTGATCACCTTCACATGAAGCTGTTCAGAGCCCAGAGGAACCTCTACATCTCTGGCTTCTCTCTCTTCCTTTGGCTGTGAGTCTTACATCACTTCCTGAACAAGTTTCCTCACAGATAAATTGGTCAAACTCAGTAGTTTGGTGACACTACATCGGTAGTGTTAGTATGTGTGTGAGTGAGTGCTGAGAAGTGACTTGGTGACCCCTGTGACCCGTAGGGTGATGAGGAGGGTGACCACCCTGATCAGCCAGCTGGCCAGCGCTGAGAGCTCTACTGCCTCGCTGCAGACCCAGGCAGACAGCGCTAACCAGGCCGCCAAGCAATACATAGAGGACAACGAGCTCCTGGAACAGGTTAGCTCTTAGCATTAGCTAGCTAGCTTTAGCTCACCTAGCTATCAGGCTGCTGTGCTGTAGCTCATTTAGCTTCCACTTCCTACGAGGCTATCTCGTTGTTCATGATCATTGACCTATGCACTTTTGTAAAGCTCTCGTTTGGAAGTCGCTTTGGATAAAAGCATCTGCTAAATGAAAACATGTAAATGTACCATGCCACTGTACTTAAGCTCACCTGGCTAGCAGGCTGCTTAAGCTCATCTAGCTACTGTACTGTAGCTCACCAAGCTATCTGACTAATGTAACTGGCCAAGTAGCTCTGAATAGCATAGCCCAGTTAGCCTAGCATACAGTGTCTCTGTCACTGCATCTGAGCTTCGGCAGAACCAGGTAAATGTTGAGCCTGTTGCAGACTCTGCTGGAGAGGAGAGGAGATGAGGCCACAAGGGAAGGAAACCAGATGCTGAGGAAGGAGGTGGAGAAGCTGAAGGCTGAGCTGAAGGGCTCTGAAGAAGGTGGGTACACCGAGCGTGCGCACATACGCATATGTATACACACACCTATATATACACACACACAATCAGCCAGGATGCTGTGTGTCCCCAGTATTGAGGAGGTCCGAGGCGGAGCTGCTGGCCCTGAAGGAGCAGCAGGAGGGTCTAACCCTGGAGTACGACTCACTGATGAAGGAACACCACAAGCTGCAGGTGACTCTCTACCTATCTCTCTCCCTTTATCTCATCTCTCTCCTTCCTGTCGCTCTGTCTTTCCTACTCCAGGCTCTGCAGGTGCAGTTGTATTTTATTTTAACTGGTGTTCATCCCTTCATCTCTTTCATAAATATCTCTCTCTCCTTCTCCCTCCCTCCTCTGTAGATTCTCCAGGAGGAAGGAGGCGACAAAAAGGATCTGTAGTTCAGCACCGTTTCCTTGTTTACAGATCAGAACCAAGCAACACCACCCATCCTTACTGCATGTGCATCACACAGGGTGTACTCTGGAGACCCCACCCCTCTCCACCCCTCCTCCCTCACCTGGCTTATAGTGTGCGTGTGGCTTGTAATATGTATATGTGTATGAGGAACTGGGGTCTGTGAATGTGTATGTAATTGCAGCATGTGATTGGTGTGTGTGCTGTAATTAGAAAGGCCCATATAATACTGCTGTGAGCACTTCCATGTGTAATGCTGTGGATGTCTATGCCACCAACACGCTTGAACCTGTACCCTAGGGTCACACACCTGTACCCTGGGGTCACACACCTGTACCCTGGGGTCTGGAGCAGGATTCTACTGTAGACCGCTCCTCAAGAGTTTCCACACAAAAAAACTATTACTATTTGTGCAGTTTGAATATTTTATATCAATGTCTTTTTTTCTTTGTCACATCACATGTTTTGCGGCTTTAATTTACATATGGTTGAATGTGAATTGCCGATAATAAAGAGTTTCTTTTTTGTTAAAGTGCAATTGATTAAATCTCTCACCCTTACTATCACCCTCACTCTCTCACCCTTACTCTCACCCTTACTCTCACCCTCACTCTCCCACCCTTACTATCACCCTCACTCTCTCACCCTTACTCTCACCCTCACTCTCCCACCCTTACTATCACCCTCACTCTCTCACCCTTACTCTCACCCTCACTCTCTCACCCTTACTCTCACCCTCACTCTCCCACCCTTACTCTCACCCTCTTTCTGATCCATCATATTACTTCCCAGGAGAGTGTAGGGTGACGCCACAGAGCCTCGTCCTTTATGGAGCGACGCAGGGTTTGTATGCCCCAAACATCGAGTCCCTCGGGGGTGGTTGACAAGCAGAGTAGACAAACCAAAAAAGAGGCATTAGGATTGATAACTCATGTTTTTCCACAGATTACAACAACAACATTGTATGACACTTTCTAATGATTTCAGAATATCCTATCAGTACTGCTAGACTAGCAGGCATTTCCTGCTGGTCAAGACGTGAACGGGCTACAGTATTTGTGTTCAAATACAAAACAGTCAAATAAACAACGTTTATCTAAAAGACTTCTGTCGCAGTTGTTACAATAATAATAATAAAGGTATATGTAAAGCATATATTCTGTACAAAATTACAAAACAATAACCAGTAATGATCACCCCAGGGGCGGGTAGAGGAGAGGAGGGGAGGGTGGGGTGTAGTCCTGGAGCCTTAACAAGCACATATCTGCTGAGACTTTGTTGCAGTTGAGACTCAAGGAGCTGTGTGGGAGAACTATGAGTGTGTGTGGGAGAACAGTGAGTGTGTGTGCACACATGTCTATGAATGTGTGTGTGTGCTTGTGTTGTAGAGACAAACACAAAACATGGGTTCATGAGCAAACATTGTGTGAGATGACAAATACGGAACTATGATTGGCCCCCCAGGATATCACACCGTGTTTGTGTGTAGTAAGCATGTGTTTGTCTTGTGTGTGTGAAAATTCTGTGTTTATGTGTGTGTTTGTGTGTGTGTGTGGGGGGGTGTAGTGAGCCATATTGCAGTATTACTCCTTGGTACAGAAAGAGCATCTAAAAAAGACCTGATAGGATAAATACCATTCTCTCCTTCCATCACACAATCCTGTGGTTAGGGTTATCCCCCCCCAGGGTTAGGGTTATCCCCCCCCCAGGGTTAGGGTTATCCCCCCCCCCAGGGTTAGGGTTATCCCCCCCAGGGTTAGGGTTATCCCCCAGGGTTAGGGTTATCCCCCCCCCCAGGGTTAGGGTTATCCCCACCAGGGTTAGGGTTATCCCCCAGGGTTAGGGTTATCCCCCCCCAGGTTTAGGGTTATCTCCCCCCCCCCCCCCCCCGGGTTAGGGTTATCTCCCCCCCCCCCCCCCCCCCCCCCAGGGTTAGGGTTATCCCCCCCCCAGGGTTAGGGTTATCCCCCAGGGTTAGGGTTACCCCCCCCAGGGTTAGGGTTATCCCCCCCAGGGTTAGGGTTATCCCCCAGGGTTAGGGTTATCCCCCCCCAGGGTTAGGGTTATCCCCCCCCCCAGGGTTAGGGTTATCCCCCCCAGGGTTAGGGTTATCCCCCCCCCAGGGTTAGGGTTATCCCCCCCCAGGGTTAGGGTTATCCCCCCCAGGGTTAGGGTTATCCCCCCCCAGGGTTAGGGTTATCCCCCCCAGGTATTTAATGTGCCCCCCTAGGTATTTATAGGCACATTTTTCCCTTGTTTCTATAGTGTTGTGTCTGTGATGTGCTGGCGACTGTATATCTGACGTCAGGCCATTGAGGGAATGTCTCAATCTTCCTGTTTCAGGAGGGTCAAAGGGCAAACTCTCTGACTGGTCGGTCACTTCGCTTTCTCCGGAAGCCCCCCATTCTCACCCTCATCATCTATTAGCTCCTCTTTGCTGGTTGGCTCCTCCTCCTCACGGATGGCTGTGATTGGCTCGGCAGGACTGATGATGCAGCTAAGCTCCTCCCCCCTCACCGCCTTTTCCTTTGTTTCCATGGCGATGACACTCTTCCACATCTGGTGGTTCTGCAGGAGCTGCTGGGTAATTGGACAGAACACCCTCCTGCCCATCCTCCCTCTCCTCCTGCTCACACCTGCTTCTGTAGGACAACACACGTGTCAGAGGTTGGATGTTAGAGGTAGGATGTTAGAGGTAGGATGTTAGAAAGGTTGGATGTTAGATGTTAGACAGGTTGGATGTTAGAGAGTGCCTTTTTGCCTGCTTTTTTCCAGGTACACCCTTGCACTTTTCAAGGTTCATGTTGTTTAATTGTATCTTGTTTAACTACATGCTCTTATGGTTCTTCCCTTTGGGACTTATTTAGTTTTCACAATGTATGCTTCATGTTTTGGTTACCCGCAATGTTTGGGGCTATCTCGTTGTTATGATCAGTTACCTATGCACTTGTAAAGCTCTCTTTTGGAAGTTGCTTTGGATAAAAGCGTCTGCTAAATGCATAAATGGTAATGTAGAGAGGTTGGATGTTAGAGAGGTTGGATGTTAGATAGGTTGGATGCTAGATTGGTTGGATGTTAGATAGGCTGGATGTTAGATAAGTTGGATGTTAGAGGTTGGATGTTAGATAGGTTGGATGTTAGAGAGGTTGGATGTTAAGGAAGTAGAACTCACGAGAGCTGTCTGAGCTTGTGGAAGCATCGTACTCTGACGTACCCTCCTCCTCCTTCTGCTCCTCCTGCTCCTCCTCCTCCTGCTCCTCCTCCTCCTGCTTCTCTTCCTCCTCCTCCTCCTCCCCCCCCTCCCTGAGCCAGTGTCCAGGCATGAGTGCGGCAGCGTGGTAGGAGGAGCAGAGCGGGGCGACTATGTGGCTGATGAAGGAGTCCTGCAGCCGGGCCAGCTGGGGCGCGGAGCCGTCCATGAAGGGGCTGATGGGTAATCCCAGCCTGGCCTCCTCATCCCCCTGGAGAGGTGCATTATGGGAAGACAGGTGAGGATGACAACCATATATGTCACAAACTTGAGGCCAAATTGTTCTACTTCTGCTATCCACTGTGATGCCTTCAGTCAGGAAGAGCAATGCTTGTCTACACAGCAGCAAAGGCTCCTTGGTAATCAGGTGTGTACTGTTCAGCAGCAGCAGGACCCAGGGAGAACAAGAACACTTCTGGTAGAAAAATTCTGCTCCTCATGCAGGCCTCAACACACACACATGCTCACACATACGGTCTTACACACACCCACACACATATATACAGTCCTCCTAACACATAACCCTAACCCTCCTAACACAGTAGAAAATAGACTCACATGCAATCAAACCTGGACATATCTCTCTTTCTCCCTCTCTTCCATCACCCTTATACTCACCCCACCTCTCTCTCCCTCTCTCACGCTTATTCTCTCTCTCTTTTCCTCTCACTCTATTAATCTCCGTCTCATCCTTCACCACCTCCTTCCCTCCCCCCTTCCTCTTCCTAAATAATAAAGCTTCAAAGTGGGTCAGCAGTCTGAAGAGAGGAGAGGAGGAGGAGGAGAGGAGGAGAGGAGGAGAAGAAGTGAGAAGGAGAGGAGGAGGAGGGGGAGGAGAGGAAGAGAGGAGGAAGAGAGGAGAGGAGGAGGAGAGGAGGAAAAAAAGGAGAAGAGGAAAGAGACTTCTAACTGCAGGAGTGGGTGCTCAGTAAAACAACTTTGATCTACACAGGCTTCACTGTGTGTGTGTGTGATATGCACCCATGCGTCAAGAACTCTGGTAGTGCAGCAACATTGATCTAAACCCGGCCTCCAATGTGTGTGTGTATTCATGTCTACAGTATGCGTGTATGTGTGAGTGTGTGTGTGTGTGTGTGTGACTGTGCATGTGAGTGTGCACATGCATTTGTGAGTGTGTGTGAGGATGTGAATGTGTGTGTATGACAGACACATGGAGATAGAAAGTATTGGCAGACAAACGTTTTAGAGAGTGACTGCAGTCATAGTATGTGTGACCGGGTGTGATTGTGTGTGTGTGTGTGCGCATTTGTGTGTGTGTCTGTGTATGAATGAAAGATGTCACTCATGACATATCTGGGTCAGAAGGATTTTTCCTCCACAGCAACAACACCTCCCTCTCTCCGTCTCTCCCCCACCTCCCTCTCTCATTCTCTCCCCCATCTCCCTCTCTCCTTCTCTCCCCCACCTTCCTCTCTCCTTCTCTCCCCCCCCACCTCCCTCTCTCCTTCTCTCACCCACCTCCCTCTCTCAGTCTCTCCCCCATCTCCCTCTCTCCTTCTCTCCCCCCACCTCCCTCTCTCCTTCTCTCCCCCACCTCCCTCTCTCCTTCTCTCCCCCACCTCCTTCTCTCCTTCTCTCCCCCACCTCCCTCTCTCCTTCTCTCCCCCACCTCCCTCTCTCATTCTCTCCCCCCACCTCCCTCCCTCCTTCTCTCCCCCACCTCCCTCTCTCCTTCTCTCCCCCCACCTTCCTCTCTCCTTCTCTCTCTACCATCCTTCTCTCTCCCTCCTTCTCTCTACATTCACAACTACTTACAAAAACAAACACAAACACACACAAGACACCTACTGCACATGCACGCACACACACATTCACACAGACACACTATGGGTGCTAGGCACCCATCAGCATCAGCCAATCAGAAGCACTGTTACTTCGGAGTGAGTGCGTCTGTTGCCAGGTAACGGTGAATTACTTGTCAGGCTATTTGTGGAGGAACATTTGTAGGACAAATGGGACTCTTGTCTCCATGGCCACCTCATCTACTTTAAGGGTTTTAGAGGTACCTGCTGGTAGAACTGTGAGGGTTCTAGAGGTACCTGCTGGTTGCCTGGCTGCCAGCCCAACTTCTCCCCGCCCACAAAAAAATTTGGTCGGGAAGTTGGGTCTGGAGGGTCTCGTATTGGGGACAACTACAGAAAACCAGAATCGGGACGGACCAATGAAATTGCCAGGGCGGGCTTTATACGATGATGGACAGACGATCAACAGTAACGTAATCAACAACGTCACGAAAGAGCGCTTGGGTTGAATTTGTTTTCAACAAACAACATATTACGTTGCTCTGATTGGTTGTAGGTCCATCCAATTGAGCGAAGAGGCATTTGTTTTACGAGTTCGGTTGAAACACGCCCCGTAGTCACAGCCCAACGGAGAGTTTTCAGACTCATATTCTGACTAGAATTATGAGTATGACAACGTCAGGCTAACCTGCTGGTATAACTGTGAGGGTTCTAGAAGTACCTGCTAGTAAAACTGTGAGGGTTCTAGAAGTACCTGCTGGTATAACTGTGAGGGTTCTAGAGGTACCTGCTGGTATAACTGTGAGGGTTCTAGAAGTACCTGCTGGTAGAACTGTGAGGGTTCTAGAAGTACCTGCTGGTAGAACTGTGAGGGTTCTAGAGGTACCTGCTGGCAGAATTGTGAGGGTTCTAGAGGTACCTGCTGGTATAACTGTGAGGGTTCTAGAAGTACCTGCTGGTAGAACTGTGAGGGTTCTAGAGGTACCTGCTGGTATAACTGTGAGGGTTCTAGAGGTACTTGCTGGCAGAATTGTGAGGGTTCTAGAGGTACCTGCTGGCAGAATTGTGAGGGTTCTAGAGGTACTTGCTGGCAGAACTGTGAGGGTTCTAGAGGTACCTGCTGGTAGAACTCGTTGGCGATGCGCTCGGTCCACTGCAGGTGCAGATCCCGGCTCTTCAGTGGGCCGTCGATGTCCGCCAGCTTGATGCACATCTGACACACTAGCAGACGGTCATTCTCATTGGTCCAGTCGATCCCCGAGCAGCCCTCCTCCCCCACCTGTAGGGGAAGCCCCGAGCCAGACATCAAACATTTATTGGTTATTAAAAGTCCACCAGAAGTTTTAGACCTGGCCTATTTTTCCCTGAAATATGTATCACTGTCGTGTGCATATAGCCAATTGGGATACATTGGTAAACCTTTCAAAACTTGTTTTTCACACACACACACACACACACACATACCATATCGTTTTTTTATAACCTTTTTTAGCAACTTAGAGGGGTCATTAGGGTTGATAAGGTGTCCATTGACTTATTACTATCTAAATCTCACAACTTCAAAACTGCAGCTGTAAAACGATCGGTTTTGAAAAAGCTGTATTTGTGACGTCACAAATATAGCATCACCTTTGTCACGCCTCAACATTTACATACAGACCAGCCCTCTGATGTTCTGACCCAGGATCTCAGACACTAGTTTAGCTGCGAGCTGTTCTGTGTACTCGTAGTTAATTCAGCAATGATGACACAAGCGGGAATCAAATCTCACACTGACATACGGCAGCTTGACTGAAAAAATCTTAGTCGACCAAGAGCATATCGACCAGAAAATCGACTAGTCGACTGAGTGTGGACAGCCCTAATAGTTTGGTTGCTAAACTGTAACGTTACCCACCTAAGTCGACGCTGTTTACTTCGATAACAGAAGTTGAAAAAACTAACGTAATCATTTCAAATGATATCTGGTAAATCTGTTGAAAACAGTGTTGTGTAGACACAATAGATTTATTTGCACGTTTTATTTCAAGTGTCCACTTTCGTTGTTTCAGTGAGTGCTGTGGCCGTGTTGCGTTTTTGCTCCGCAGCTTCACTCTATGAAAACCAACCAATCAGCGCGCAGCTCATCTATGAATTCATGAGAGTACCCTAAAAGGAGAAATCCTAGCATTTTTTCCCAGGACAATTTCACAGGAAGCACCAGGGGGGATACATTACATTTACATTTAGTCATTTAGCAGACGCTCTTATCCAGAGCGACTTACAGTAAGTACAGGGACATTCCCCCGAGGCAAGTAGGGTGAAGTGCCTTGCCCAAGGACACAGCGTAATTTTTGCATGGCCGGGAATCAAACTGGCAACCTTCAGATTACTAGCCCGCTTCCCTAACCGCTCAGCCACCTGACTCCCCTGCATAGAACAGCACCAGGGCCATTTTCAGCCCGACCAATGTTACATACCCTATTCGGAGATCTTAAGGAACAGTGTGAAATACCCCCCAAAAACAGTCAATGACCCCATTAAAAAATATATCTTGTTTTAACTTTTCAAAACTCTTTTTTCAAAACTCTTTTGAAAAAAAAGTCAACCTTTGAAAACTTTTTTCAAAACTATTTTTTCAACCTTTGGAAGATTTTTGTAAGATTTGTACTTAAAAAACCTTTAGAAAAATTGTTTTCACACAAACAAAAGGTAATAGTTTTTTAGAAACCTTTTTAGCAACCTTTTTTTGTAACTTTTGTTTGCTACCTTTCAAAAATAATATTGTTTTAAACTTTGGAAACTCACCACACAAACATTATACTGCACTCTACGATAAGTAGCCTAGTCGGCGTTATTATTTTAGGCTCCCCATCTCAGTTACGCCCTAGGATTTACTCCTGACAAGCGCACTTAAAAAAGTAGTTTAATTCATTAATTTACAATTATGTTTTATTTATTTGGTACTGTATTATTTGGTAACTATGATTTCGGTTTCGAAAAGCAACTATTAAAAACAAAAGCCATCAAAGACATGTTGTCAAATAAAACCTCAAATTTAAGAATGTTCTTGTGATTTTATACATCCCTAATGTTGTGAAATAAAATTATGCATAATAATCGTGAAACCGTGATTATTCCGCAGACTAAATTGTACCATCAAAATCTCTAATCTTTGCATCCCTAGTGTACAGTCGTCTAAACCTAACCCTTGTGTAGAATGAGACAATATTATCACGACCATATTAATACCTTAGCGTTGAACTCTGCCAGGAAGTCAAAGTGCTTCTTCAGGTCGGTGGCCAGGATGGCCTCGATCACCAGGAAGCGGAAGCGCTTGAACTCCACGTGGCTCAGGCTGGACAGGAAGTTGTACTCTGGCCTAGACAGGAAGAGGGTCCAGGCGGAGGCGGCGTGGTGATTCTCCAGGACCGATCGGTCGTTGTACAGAACGGCCTGGGGGAGAGAGAAATCTTAGTTCACAACAAGAATCCCAATTTGTTTTTTTCACCATGTAAGTTCATACAAACAAGGAATTTACTGTGGCAGGAAGGTGCATATAATAAACATAGATCTTAAATAAGAGTAGAAATGTACAATAGTCTAACCAATTCTAAACAACTGACAATATGTATAATATAAAAATATAAAATAGATATATAAAAATAGGAAGACATGTCTCTCCCCCTCACCCCCTACCCCTCACCCCCTCCCCCTCACCCCCTACCCCTCACCCCCTCCCCCCCCTCCCCCTCACCCCCTCATCCCCTACCCCTCACCCCCTACCCCTCACCTGGGGAGCACCGGTGGCGACCAGGAAGGCGTTGGTCCTACCGGGGTGGTCGTAGTCATGCATGGCGGCCGCTACGTACAGCGCCATGAGCTCCAGCGCCGGAATGAGACCTGAGAGGCCCCTGGAGCCAGGACCAGGGCCAGGGCCACCATACGTCATCCTGGACACCAGGTAGCCCCCATGGAAGGGGGAGATCAAACCCGGCTCACCATCTGGAAGTAAGAAAAGGGGGTGGGGGGTGAGTTTACACAGATGAACTGACATCTTCAGACAGACAGTCCTCCAGTTCTTGTGCGTGTTGTGTGTGTGATTCCTCACCAGAGCAGGGTGTGTGTTGGGGCAGGGAGGGCAGTCCTGGCACAGCCTGGGTGGTGAGGTACCACACTGCATGGAGCACATCGGTGGCGTGGATCCGGTTATGGTCTGGGGATAAGAGCACACGCTGCAGTACCACCACACACCAGCTGAGAGCGCCCACACACAGAACAGTCAGGTGGGAGAGGAGGGAGGATGCTGCTGTGTTGTACAGGGCGTCAGGTGGCTGAGTGGTTAGGGAATCGGGCTAGTAATCAGAAGGTTGCCAGTTCGATTCCCGGCCGTGCAAAATTAAGTTGTGTCCTTGGGCAAGGCACTTCACCCTACTTGCCTCGGGGGAATTTCCCTGTACTTACTGTAAGTCACTCTGGATAAGAGCGTCTGCTAAATGACTAAATGTAAATGTGTGCCCCCTGAATGGATAAGGAATTCTATATATTTTGTGTGTATCTCTCTACGTGTGTCTATATGGAGGCTTGGAGGTGTGCGTGCGTGTGTGTGACTCACAGGGAATGTCTCTGTATCCGTTCTCCAGTGCAGTGAAGTAGTTCATGAACTCTCTCACAGGGATCTGAAAGGTCTCAAACAAACCTGTGTCCTCAAACAGCCTGTATGAAACCTGCGAGACACACACACGTCAAAACAAGAACTTTTCTCATTGGATGCATTGCTACTTAGCTGACATGAAAAAATTCACCTGTAAAGTAAAAACAGACAAAAATAGCTATCCTAGCTAATGCTATCATTGCTAATGCTGAGTGGCAAAAGCTCTCCTTTCTAATGCTAACCGGCTAATGCTAACCTGAGAGAGGATGCGTCCAGTCCTGCCGTGGGTCTTCTCCACCAGGGTGAAGATGGGGAAGTTCCAGCTGGTCAGCTGGCCCATCAGGGGCTCCAGCTCTGACATCACCAGGAGCTCCGTGGCCAGTAGGGGAGGGTCCTGGAGGGGGAGGAGGGAGTAAGGAAGAGGCTGGGGTAGGAGTGAGGGACAGGAGGAAGGGGAAATGTGGTTCCTTATCTACAATTACCAACACAGCCCCCATACACCTACCTCTGGGGAGGGCAGCGAGGGCACCAGCAGGGCCTCGGGTTGGAACTCCCTGCCCCCCTCGGGGTCCCTGGGGGCTTCCCTGCCCCTCTCGGCGTCCCTGGGGGCTTCCCTGCCCCTCTCGGGGTCCCTGGGGGCTTCCCTGCCCCTCTCGGGGTCCCTGGGGGCCTGTCTACCCCCCCCCCTCCTCGGTCAGTGCAAAGTCGCTGCTGTCGCTGTGGTTGGTCTCGTAGGTGCTGTCGTAGTCCGAGGAGGCCAGGACAGGGTCGTCTGGATAGGGGGAGGGGAGGCAGATTATCACATCTTATTTTCTGCACAAATCCAAAATCCTACGGATCCTTTTAGTTGAGGGACCCAGGGTGATGTGGGGTGATGTGGGGTGATGTGGCGTGTGTGTGGGGTGTGGGGGGTGATGTGGGGTGATGTGGCGTGTGTGTGGGGTGTGGGGGGTGATGTGGGGTGATGTGGCGTGTGGGGTGTGATGTGGGGTGATGTGGCGTGTGTGTGGGGTGTGGGGGGTGATGTGGGGTGATGTGGCGTGTGTGTGGGGTGTGTGTGGGGTGTGGGGGTGATGTGGGGTGATGTGGCGTGTGTGTGGGGTGTGGGGGTGATGTGGCGTGTGTGTGGGGGGTGATGTGGGGTGATGTGGCGTGTGTGTGGGGTGTGGGGGTGATGTGGGGTGATGTGGCGTGTGTGTGGGGTGATGTGGGGTGATGTGGCGTGTGTGTGGGGTGTGGGGTGTGTGGGGTGTGTGGTGGGAGTGTGGGGTGTGTGGGGTGCGTGGGGTGATATGGGGTGTGTATGTTTATTGTATGCACCTCCCTGCCACAGTAAATTCCTTGTTAACCCACCTCCCCCACCCCCTCCCTCCACCCTAACAGCAGACGACTTCTCCTCCTTCTTTGAGAAAAAAAGTCTCTGACATTAGCAGTCGGTTCCCTAAACCCACCTTTCCTACCCCCTCACCCTCCATGACTGACCCAACTAAATGTCTAAACTCTTTCTCTCCCCTGTCCGAGGCAGAGATCTCTGACCTCATTCTCTCTCATCGCCCCACCTCCTGTCCCCTTGATCCTGCCCCCTCCCCTCTCTTTCAAACCATCTACCCCTCCATCATAACTTTTCTTCTCCATGTCCTAAACTCCTCTCTTACCTCCGGCACGTTTGCCAGAGCGGCTTCCAGGTCATCCGTCATCATTCTGCTGGACCTTTCTGCAGCATTTGATACGGTTAACCACCAGATCCTGCTCTTCAGACTTTCTGAGATGGGCATCACTGGCACTGCACTCCAGTGGATCTCATCCAACCTGTCGGGAAGATCCTACCAGGTCTCCTGGGGAGGCAAACTGTGAGGCCCTCGCCAGCTCTCCACTGGTGTCCCACAGGGCTCCGTCCTTGGACCCCTTCTCTTCTCTCTGTACACCACCTCACTTGGACCAATCATCCCATGCCTACTCCTACCACTGCTACGCTGACGACACGCAGCTGTACCTGTCGTTCCCCCCGACTAATCCGAGGATCTCAGCTAGGATTGAGGCCTGAGGATTGAGGCCTGCCTCACAGACATCTCTCCCTGGTGACCGAGCACCACCTCCAGCTGAACCTCGCCAAAGCAGAACTTCTCATCATCCCGGCTAAACCATCCATCTCCCACAATCTCTCAATCACCCTGGGATCTGCAACGGTGACCCCTTCATCCTCTGCCAGGAACCTTGGGGTGACCATGGATGACAAGCTCTCCCTCACAGCCCACATTGCTATGGTCTCCCAGTCGTGTAGATTCACCCTCTACAACATCCGGAAGATCAGGAAATACCTGTCTGAGCACTCCACCCAGCTGCTAGTCCAAGCACTGGTCCTCTCTAAGTTGGACTACTGTAACTCGCTGCTCGCTGGTCTCCCAGCATGTGCAACCCACCCTCTTCAGAGGATTCAGAACGCAGCAGCCCGCCTGGTCTACCCAGTCGCTCCCATGTACCTCGCTCCTCATCTCTCTCCACTGGCTACCCATCACGGCCCGTATCAGATTCAAGACCCTGGTACTGACCTTCTGAGCAGTGAACGGGACTGCACCCGACTATATCAAGTCTCTCCTGCAGCCTTACACCCCCATCCGCCACTTACGGTCTTCTTCAGACAACCGCCTGGTGGTCCCACCGCTCAAAACCACCCGGTCTCAACACAAGCTCTTCTCCTGTCTGGCCCCCCAGTGGTGGAACCAGCTCCCCACCTCCATCAGAGACACTGACTGTCTCTCCACCTTCAAGATAAGGCTCAAGACGCACTTGGGGGTGTGGGGGGTGATGTGGGGTGTGTGTGGGGTGTGTGGGGGGTGATGGGGGGGTGATGTGGGGGGTGTGTGGGGTGTGGGGGGTGATGTGGGGTGTGTGTAGGGTGTGTGGGGGGTGATGGAGGGTGTGTGTGGGGTGTGTGGGGTGATGTGGGGTGTTGTACTCCCCACCTTTGTGTGGAGTCTCCTCATGCCTTTCTCCCTGCTGGATGAATGGACGACCACAGCTGCAACACACATGCACACCAGTCAGGACATCTCATCTGGCCTCCAAAACACAGAGTGTGTCTCTGTGTGTGTTTCTGTGTGTGTCTCTGTGTGTGTCTCTGTGTGTGTCTCTGTTTGTCTCTGTGTGTGTCTGTGTGTGTCTGTGTCTCTGTGTGTGTCTCTGTGTGTGTGTCTGTGTGTGTGTCTCTGTGTGTGTCTCTGTGTGTCTCTGTGTGTCTCTGTGTGTGTGTGTCTGTGTGTGTGTCTCTGTGTGTGTCTGTGTGTGTGTGTGTGTGTCTGTGTGTGTGTCTCTGTGTGTGTCTGTGTGTGTGTGTGTGTGTGTGTACCTGCTACAGAGAGGTGGGGGGCTCCAGGGAGGTGTGGTGGAGCTGGGGGCGCTCAGGCTGTGCGTGAGGGGCCTGCGGGGGGGCCTGGGGGCCCGGGCAGGGGGGCCGGGGTGCTCCACAGACCTCCTGGCTGTGGGGCTGGACACCGGGCTCCCCTGTAGGGGGGGGGACGAGCAGGGGGAGGCCAAGGGGGAGAACAAGCAGGTAGGGTGACCTGGAGAGAGAAAATGGGTTCATGGGATACACAAGCAGATGTGCTGTCAAACTGTGAATTGATCTTAAAGCAGAAACACAGACAAAAGAAAACCCACCCACACACACAAACCCCCACATGCACAAACACCCACACACACACAAACACTCCCACGCACCTGCTCTTGCATGTTGTCTGCTGTAGATGTGTTTGGAGGCGGAGCCAGAGTAGGAGGAAGACAGGAGGTGTGACTTCCCTGAGCTGCTCCACAGATCACTGTTAGTACTGGCACAAGCACACATACATATACACACACACACACATACATATACACACACACACACATACATATACACACACACACACATACATATACACAGACACACACATACATGTACACACACACACACATACATATACACACACACACACATACATATACACACACACACACATACATATACACAGACACACAGTAGTTTGGGTCTGGTTAAAGATGTGTGTGTGAGTGTGTGTGAGTGTGTTACCTGCAGGAAGGGATGTCTTTGGCGCTGCAGTGGTCGCGTCTGATTGGACCAGGCTCCAGGGTGGGCAGGCCTGTTGCTGAGGTGGTGGTTGTCCACGACGACGAGATTCTCCTTAGCAACCCTGGAGGCAAGCTCCGCCTTAGTCGCTGCAACACACACACACAGACACACACACACGTGCACGCACACACGTGTGCACACACTCACACACACAGACAAACACATACGTGTACTCACACACACACACGTGCACCCACGCACACACACAGACAAACACACACAGACAGACACGTGTATGCACACACACAAACATACATGTGCACGTACACACATGAACACACACACACGTGCACATGCACACATACACACGCCAATATCAATATTTCAGACTGATATTGTATATAATTGTGAGTGTGTGTTAGAGAGACACAGACAGAGACTTGGGTGTGTGTTAGAGAGACAGAGAGAGAGTGTGCGTGTGTGCCCATGTGGGTGTGTGTGCATTGCTGCTGTACCTTCGGCAGGGCCAACTTCTCCGCCCTGTCTCCCCCCTCCACCTCCTCCGAGCAGGAGCGCATGTTGTGGCCAAGGACCGGGTGGGCAGGGGGCCCAGGGGGGCGGCAGGGGGCTGGGAGGACCTGGGTGCTCAGCAGGGTGCTCAGCAGGGTGCTCACGACCCTCAGGGAACCCCAGGCCCTGGGGGGGAGCGAGGGGTCAGCCAGCAGGTCTGAGACCAGACCATGGGCCTCCCCCATCACCGAGATATCCACCATCACACTGGTGCCTGGAGACTGGGGAGGGAGGGGGGCAGGGGGGGAGGGGGGAGAGAGAGAGAGACAGACACAGAGACAGACAGACAGAGTGTTAAACAGAGTCAAGTTGGCATGAAGCGAGGATGGTGCAATGTTAGGTTTACGTCACACTGCTCTGACGCACACACTACTTCTGTGTGTGTGTGTGTGTGTGTGTGTGTGTGTGTGTGTGTGTGTGTGAATGTTGACTGTATGTGTGCAGCATAGAAGTATGATGTCATTGATATCAGTAAACAGACCCTCTATAGCTCTCAGATATCCAGACTGATCACATTAACCAAGCAGGCAGACCACCCCTCTACACGTCAACACATACACACACACGTACTAGCACTCACACACACACACACACCCACACGTACATGCATAATCACACACACACACACGTACCAGCACTCACACACACACACACTCACACACACACGTACGTACATGCATACTTACACACACTCCCTGCTGTGCTTACTCAGTGTGCTAATGAGATCACATGATCATTCTCAACAGAACTCTGTCCCATCTGCACACACCCTCCAGCTGCTCTCCTCCCCTCCCCTCCTCTCCCCCCCTCTCCTCTCCCCTGCCCTACTCTCCCCTCCACTGCCCTCCCCTCCCCTGCCCTGCTCACCATCATCATCACCACCATCATCATCACCATCATCATCACCATCACCATCATCTTCATCATTGCCACCATAACCACAATATCTCAGTGATCTTGTGAGTGTGGCAGGTTAGGGATGAAAGCTGTCCTGACAACAGAAGCATCTTAATGCAGAGCCTCTTCACAGCCAGAACAACATAACCACCTCATCGCCCCTCATTCCTCCTTCACTACAGACACGCTCGGCCCTCTCTCTTCCTGTCTCTGTCTCACTGTTCCTCTCTCTCCCTCTGTCTCACTGTTCCTCTCTCTCCCTCTGTCTCACTGTTCCTCTCTCTTCCTGTCTCTGTCTCACTGTTCCTCTCTCTTCCTGTCTCTGTCTCACTGTTCCTCTCTCCCTGTCTCACTGTTCCTCTCTCTCCCTCTGTCTCACTGTTCCTCTCTCTCCCTCTGTCTCACTGTTCCTCTCTCCCTCTCTCTCCCTCTGTCTCACTGTTCCTCTCTCTCCCTCTCTCTCTCTGTCTCACTGTTCCTCTCTCTCCCTCTCTCTCACTGTTCCTCTCTCTCCCTGTCTCACTGTTCCTCTCTCTCCCTGTTCCTCGCTCTCCCTGTCTCACTGTTCCTCTCTCTCCCTCCCTCTCCCTCTGTCTCACTGTTCCTCTCTCGCTCTTCTCTCTCTGTTTCTTTAGATAGTTCTACAGAGAAAAAGATGAAGAGGAAGGAGGTTAAATATATATTATTTATTTTCTAAAATATTAATATATCTGAAATATTTCTAAATTTGGGAATGTTTTTCACCTGATCTCATCCCTCCATCATCCCTCCATCCCTCCATCATCCATCCCTCCATCATCCATCCCTCCATCATCTAGACACATTCGTTAATGTTCAACCTCCCCCAAACACGATCGATGGGTTTCAAACTCATTTGAACCACAATCAAAGAACATATACACACACATAGAAAATCAAATCAACATGTATTTGTATAGCCCTTTTTTACACGCAAGCATATCACAGAGGGCTTCACATACGCCCATAGAACACACACACACCACACACACACACACACACACCACACACACACACACACACACACACACCACACACACACAGCCAGGCTGCAAGGACCCTACCTGGTTGGAACTGTTTCTCTGAAGTGCCATGATGCTCCTGGTCTCTCCTCCTCTCTCCAACTCTGTCTCTCCTCCTCCACTCTGTCTCTCCTCCTCTCTCCAACTCTCTGTCTCTCCTCCTCAACTCTGTCTCTCCATCTCTGTCTCTCCTCCCCCTCTCCTCACCCCTGCCTTCTCCTCCCTCCCTGCCCTGCTACCCAGGCAGCCTCAGCCAATTCCCTGCCTTGATGCTGCCAGGTGTTGTGGAGGAGGACAAGACAGGAAGTGTTGATATTGAACATAGTTTGTTTCTAGGATACGCTCGGTCAAAGAGCAAAGGCCGTCTGGCATAATAAACACATTGTTGGTTTGGGTTAAGTGGGCACAGCTGTATGGTGTTCTTCATCCTGCCCTGCAGAGGCAGGTTATACAGGTTCTAGAAGTTCTGCATGTTCTACAGGTTCTGGAGTTCTGCAGATTCAAGTTCTGGAGGTTTTGTGGCCTGGTGGTCAGAACAACATGCACCACAGAAGAAGAACACCCATACAACCATTATATTAGTTTGTCCCAATAATACTAGTAGTGTGGTAGTATGCTCTCCTCCTCACCCCTCCTCCCGCCCACAACCTGCCTGCCTGCCCAGACTAGACCACCACAGCTTTAATTTCCTTTCTATGCTCCTCACTACTCCTTCTGCTCTCATCTCATCTGTCCAGGAGTCCCTCCCAAACTACAAATACACAACCACACCTACACAATCACTAACCCTGGGGGAGTTACTGGGAAGATACCATCTTCCATGTGCATCAGGCCAGTCTGTCTCTCTCTCCTTCACACTCTTCTTCCATCTCTCCACCTTCTCTTTCTGAAGGGGAGTTGTTCTAGTACAAACTAAATTAATCTGGAATGGAATCAGCAAAATCGAATGAGCTTTAAACTGTTTACGGTCCTGTCTCGCCCGCCATACTGAAATACTGCCACTCCCTCCCTCAGTTACGACGCACTTAATTCTAACAAATATAATTTTTAGAGTGCTACACATGTTATACAACATTGGAAAGCTACGTTTCTTCTGCTGCAATTGCAATAAAGCAATTCAAGATCAAGCCGCAACAGCAAGTGCCATCAACGTCTTTGTCCGGTGACCGTTCCTTCAACACAGCCAGATATTTTTTTTTTTACTTACCTACCAATACTTCGGAATGTTCCAGGCATGCACACAACCCATCAAAACCTCATCTGCTTACATTCCCAAAGGTTCAAAGTATCTAACCATGTCGAGTAGTTGTCCAAACAATGCATTATATCCACACATAGCCACAATCTTGTTGCTTCATTCTTCCTTTGCCAATTATTTTAATTTCAGTCTCTCACGCACTATCGCTCATAGGAGGAGATGTGGGTCGAGTACAAACACGGGGATAGTCTTAAAATGGCCGCTACACTCTGCCCTTTCGATTGACATCTTGACCCAATAGGAGCTTCCATGCCCTGGTGACAGCCCTCTAAAGCCAACTAGGTCTGTGCGGCCTGCGTCAACAACACATTCTTCTGTGGTGTGATGAACTTAAAAGTCATTTTCAATTCCACTTTAAAGCATCTTTAACCTCTTACTCTCGTTCTCCCACACTTTCTCCCTCTCTTTCTCTCTCTTACTCTCTCTTTCTTTCCCTGTGACACAGGTTGATAATAGACAGTTACACAATGGAGGAACAATGACAAAATCGCCCTCCCTTCAGCAGCTGTGTAGTGGAATAAATTGACCTATGTATCAGGTTGAGTGTGTATGCGTGTGTGGTTTGTGCACTGTCTGTCACCTAAACCATGACCTGGTTAAAGATCAATAAGGAATCTGACAGCCTTCTGGGTTTGGGTGGAACCTGACCCTAAAACACAAAATCGATCTGTCAGTCTGTCGGTCTGTCTGTCTGTCGTCTGTCTTCACTAGTCTGACACACATGCTACAGCACTTCCGGCATGCCCACCAGTACTTCCTGTCGAGTATTTAGTAGTAGTATTTTACAGATATCTACACTGCTGAGATTATTCTTCATATTAGACCGTACTGCAACATCTTCCAACACTACTTTATAGTAGACTGCATCACTGGGAAGAACACACTCAGCACAGGCAGACTAATTGTTTCTGTAGATATAGGTGGAGATAGATATGCAGTGTGGCTAGTGTGAGAACATGTTTGATGGTTCATGCAGATAAATAAAGGCTATGAGTGTGTCCCTCCACCCTAGACCCCAGCTAGAGATGTCCCTGCAGACCTGGTCCAGGGGGAGCTCTACACAGCCTAGTGGACCAGCACTCACTCACACACACACACACAGTCACAAACACTCGTACGCACATGCAGTCACACACACAAACACACACACACGCTCGAGCACATGCCTGCACACACATACAGTCATCGGAACAGTCATTTATTTTCTCCGCGTCACTACTCAGAGGACCACTGTATAGCGCGTGCACATATAATCTGCGGTCCAGAAACACTGGGTAAACAGAAGCAGAAAGACAACCGTTCGCGAGGGGATAACTGTTTGATATCGGTTCAACCGCCAATGACCTCTGGAGTCTGGACACGCGACCGAGTTTGAGTCGGTGCAGCCCAGCACGAGCACGGTGCGCGTGTCTCAGGTGAGTTCGTAGCCTACCTGAAGGATGGGGTCATTTCTCACGCGTGTACTCCGGTGTTCCACACACCGCCCCGGGGCCGGTTCCCGCTGCCTCGTTTCTCTTCCGCATCGAACAGTCTAGCGTGTCCTCTGATTGGCTGAGCGGAGGAGGTCTACATTTGCTTATCAAAAACACGAGCACGCGAATGCACAGTGACCTATTTCACCGTTAATAACGACGGAGAACAAACACGAACAGCCCGGTTTGGAATGTCGTGGTCGTCTTTGTGATGCGTTGAGAAATAGTCCTCACAATAAAACATGCACTATATATGTAAATATAAGGAGTAAATATAGATGGCCAGGCTACCTAGACTCCATCGTACATATTGAAGATCTAAACGCAGATTCATTCATATTAGGAATTATTTAATTGTTTCTAATAAATTAATAGTCAGCCTATTCATTGAATGCGTGTCCCAATAGTGTTAGTTTTCTGGTGCGTAGTCAACGTGTCCCTTCTTTGCCAATGATTACCCACCTAAAAACAAGAACCGGACGTACATATCCCGGATAAAGCACTCCCAAGACCTGAGCAGCGCTTTACCGGACTGTTAACGGACATCCTACCTGATCCTTGGCCATGCATGGTAGCGAGCTGCTGCGGTGAGGTTTGCTGCTGAGACTCTGGGCCATGTCCGAGGACACCCCCGAGACCGCCCCCCGCTTCCTGCACACGGGGATATCCTCCTCCTTCGCCCCCACTACGGACTTGCAGCACCCCGTCCCGTACCGCATGGACACCGGCAGAAGCCGGTCAGCATACCTCGCAAGCAAAACCCCCGGGACCCCCACCGAGTAGGCCAGGAACGGTTTCCAGTCGGTCCAAACTTCCCTCAGAGATCCGAGAGACACGGTCCTGATGATGCTGATGAAGATGATGATGGAGACTCCGAGCCCGAGGACCATAAGAACCGCCCCGGTAAGGCAGGCGAGGACTACCACCGTGGCGGTGAACGACAGCAGATGTTCGTCTGCACCGTGCAGAAGAGACTGTGCAGCGGCTTCGGCCAGTGACAGCTCGCCAGCAGCAGTAAGGCGCTCCGGAGCAGCACCCCGCCGCGGAGGAGGAACAGCCCGGCCCAGGAGAAGGCACATATGAGAGTAACAACTTAAGAGAGAGCGCACCAGGCTGTCAACAACACATCCAAACCGCGGCTTGCAACCAAATGAAGAAGAGAGTCGAACTCGCTGCTCGAGCTGCCGCCCCGCTCCGCGTCCCAGACAACCAATCTGACAAGCAGCTCAAGGATAACCGACAGAGACCCCACAAGCACCACGTAAAATACTCCGCGGGAACTCCAGATATCCCTGCGTGGAATCCAGGACTCGGAGTCCCGATGCAGCGGAGTGACACATGTTCACATTATCATTCCGCTCCGCCGCCTGGGGATGTTTATCATGTGCGCTTCTTGATGTAGCTCCGCTGCTGCCCCCATCACTCAAGCGGAACGGTAACCAATTTTTCTGTGAATTGTTTCATACTACATTTGAAGCCGTTAAAGGGGAAGCGGAGAGCGCGATACTGACTTATCCAAAATACGGGTTTATCTGACCCCCAAAATGAAAATGAACAACAATATTCTACAAATGTCCTTTAAAAAAAAGTGCTTGGGATGTAAAAATTCGGACAAAACAGCTTAAAACGTTCGGAATTCATTCCTATTTTGCAACAGCTAGAGCGCTGTGTGATTATCGGCAAGTGGACCAGAGAAGCAACTCCTGTCGTTTCACACAACTAGCCCAGCTCTCCTCATCTCTCCCCTTCCTCCCATCTCTCCCCTTCCTTCCAGCTCTCCTCATCTCTCCCCTTCCTCCCAACTCTCCTCATCTCTCCCCTTCCTCCCAGCTCTCCTCATCTCTCCCCTTCCTCCCAGCTCTCCTCATCTCTCCCCTTCCTCCCAGCTCTCCTCATCTCTCCCCTTCCTCCCATCTCTCCCCTTCCTCCCAGCTCTCCTCATCTCTCCCCTTCCTCCCAGCTCTCCTCATCTCTCCCCTTCCTCCCATCTCTCCCCTTCCTCCCAGCTCTCCTCATCTCTCCCCTTCCTCCCAGCTCTCCTCATCTCTCCCCTTCCTCCCAGCTCTCCTTGTGGGCGGTGGGGGTGTGAAGGGGGGATTGGGGTGGTGGGGGTTGTCTGTCTAGAATCATGTTCTGTCTAGAATCATAACCCTAACCTAACCAATAGGGTTAGGAGTAATCCTAAAAAAAGTAATTGGTTGAAATAAAGCATGTCCAAATCTCAGCATCATAAAAAAAAAAACTGTAATTATACAAAATAATCCACTATGGCGATTCTGATTAAACAGCTTCAACTGCTGGCAAGGTTCGAGATCCCTGACTAGCCAGTCTACTGTGGGGGAGGGGGGGTTAGAGTTCACCTAAAACACACTCCCTCCCAGATCAAATAAGAGAATAAAGTGGAAAGAGAGAGAAAAAGGGGTGATGGGTGGACAGAGAGGAAAGGAGAAAGAGAAAAGAGGATATTTAACAGAAGTGCGGTTTGGACCTGTGACTGTGGAGCTCTTCACTGTTCAGCATGCAAGGAGCTGGGCTGATCAGCACTCTGATCTGTCCAACACCACCAGACCCTCCTTATACCCATGCATCAGGGAGCTGGGCTGATCAGCACTCTGATCTGTCCAACACCACCAGACCCTCCTTATACCCATGCATCAGGGAGCTGGGCTGATCAGCACTCTGATCTGTCCAACACCACCAGACCCTCCTTATACCCATGCATCAGGGAGCTGGGCTGATCAGCACTCTGATCTGTCCAACACCACCAGACCCTCCTTATACCCATGCATCAGGGAGCTGGGCTGATCAGCACTCTGATCTGTCCAACACCACCAGACCCTCCTTATACCCATGCATCAGGGAGCTGGGCTGATCAGCACTCTGATCTGTCCAACACCACCAGACCCTCCTTATACCCATGCATCAGGGAGCTGGGCTGATCAGCACTCTGATCTGTCCAACACCACCAGACCCTCCTTATACCCATGCATCAGGGAGCTGTTTCTGTGTAAGCTGACATGGACTCAAATCAGCCAAGGATGGATTTTAAACAATAATACAGGACAGGACCTTAAATCCCCTAGGATATTGTGCAGGGCAGCAAAGAGGTCAGGAAGGCATTAAGGTTATTGAGTTGAAGCTTCTTTTTCCTGCAGGGGGGAATGTAAATACCACTTCAGAATGTTGAGGATCAATAGAACATGGACATGCTTATCGTCATGACAACATCCCCCCACCCCCCACAACAAGCCCCTCCCTCCCCCCTCATTCAGCAGTATTATGCTGACAAGGTCACAACACTTTATCACCTGTGGTCCTTAAGCTATAAAGTCTTCACACCACATAGACACAAATATACACAGACCAAGCCCAGCCCACCCTAGGACAGGAAAGATGATGAGCTTGTGTCTGGTCTTGTTGGAGGCAGTCTGGCCAGGCGGAAACCCTAGATCTGTGGATCAGGGTGCTGTGTGCAGTGTCACGGTGCACTCTGCAGCAGTATCATGGACAGGAGGGGAGACAGGGGAGGAGAGGGGAGACAGGATAGGAGAGGGGAGGAGAGGAGACAGGGGAGGACGGGGGAGGAGAGGGGAGACAGGGTAGGAGAGGGGAGGAGACAGGGGAGGACGGGGGTGGAGAGGGGAGACAGGGGAGGACAGGAGGGGAGACAGGGGAGGAGAGGGGAGACAGGGGAGGAGAGGGGAGAAAGGGGAGGAGACAGGGGAGGACGGGGTGGAGAGGGGAGACAGGGGAGGAGAGGGGAGAAAGGGGAGGAGAGGGGAGGAGACAGGGGAGGACGGGGTGGAGAGGGGAGACAGGAGAGGAGAGGGGAGACAGGGGAGGACAGGAGGGGACACAGGGGAGGACAGGAGGGGACACAGGGGAGGAGAGGGGAGACAGGGGAGGACAGGAGGGTAGACAGGAGAGGAGAGGGGAGACAGGGGAGGACAGGAGGGGACACAGGGGAGGACAGGAGGGGACACAGGGGAGGACAGGAGGGGACACAGGGGAGGAAAGGGGAGACAGGGGAGGAGACAGGGTAGACAGGGGAGGAGAGGGGAGAAAGGGGAGGAGAGGGGAGGAGACAGGGGAGGACGGGGTGGAGAGGGGACACAGGGGAGGAGAGGGGAGACAGGGGAGGAGAGGGGAGAAAGGGGAGGAGACAGGGGAGGACGGGGTGGAGAGGGGAGACAGGGGAGGAGAGGGGAGGAGACAGGGGAGGACGGGGTGGAGAGGGGACACAGGGGAGGAGAGGGGAGACAGGGGAGGAGAGGGGAGAAAGGGGAGGAGACAGGGGAGGACGGGGTGGAGAGGGGAGACAGGGGAGGAGAGGGGAGGAGACAGGGGAGGACGGGGTGGAGAGGGGACACGGGAGGAGAGGGGAGACAGGGGAGGAGAGGGGAGAAAGGGGAGGACGGGGTGGAGAGGGGAGACAGGGGAGGAAAGGGGAGGACGGGGTGGAGAGGGGAGACAGGGGAGGAAAGGGGAGACAGGGGAGGACAGGAGGGTAGACAGGAGAGGAGAGACAGGGGAGGACAGGAGGGGAGACAGGGGAGGACAGGAGGGGACACAGGGGAGGACGGGGGAGGAGAGGGGAGACAGGGGAGGGAGGGGGACCCTTCGAGCAGCTGAGAGGAGATGGCGCAAGTCCAAAGACGGTCTGGACCTTGATAAGTATCACTCCCTCCTCAAATCCTTCTCTTCTCACATAACTGGTGCCAAAACCCTCTACTTTCTTAACAAAATTAACTCCGCTTCAAACCCCCACAAACTTTTCTCTACCTTCTCCACCCTTCTTAACCCACCTCCCCCACCCCCTCCCTCCACCCTGACAGCAGACGACTTCTCCTCTTTCTTTGAGAAAAAAGTCGCCGACATTAGCAGTCGGTTCCCTAAACCCACCCTTCCTACCCCCTCACCCTCCATTTCTGACCCAACTAAATGTCTAAACTCCTTCTCTCCCCTGTCCGAGGCAGAGCTCTCTGACCTCATTCTCTCTCATCGCCCCACCTCCTGTCCCCTTGATCCTGTCCCCTCCCCTCTCTTTCAAACCATCTCCCCCTCTATCATAACTTTTCTGCTCCATGTTCTAAACTCCTCTCTTACCTCTGGCACCTTCCCCTCTGCCTTCAAACAGGCCAGAGTTACCCCTTTACTCAAAAAACCCTCCCTTAACCCTGCCGTCCTCCAGAACTACAGACCGGTATCATTGTTGCCCTTCTTTTCTAAAACAATTGAACGTGCTGTATCTAACGAACTGTCTAACTTCCTTTCTCAGAACAATCTGCTCGACCCCAACCAATCGGGCTTCAAGACCGGCCACTCCACAGAGACTGCCCTCCTTTCAGTCACCACTGCCCTCCAGTCTGCCAGAGCGGCTTCCAGGTCATCCGTCATCATTCTGCTGGACCTTTCTGCGGCGTTTGATACGGTTAACCACCAGATCCTGCTCTCCACACTTTCTGAGATGGGCGTCACTGGCACTGCACTCCAGTGGATCTCATCCTACCTGTCGGGAAGATCCTACCAGGTCTCCTTGGGAGGCAAACTGTCAGGCCATCGCCAGCTCTCCACTGGTGTCCCACAGGGCTCCGTCCTTGGTCCCCTCCTCTTCTCTCTGTACACCACCTCACTTGGACCAATCATCACCTCCCATGGCTTCTCCTACCACTGCTACGCTGACGACACGCAGCTGTACCTGTCATTCCCTCCGACCGATCCGGGGATCTCAGCTAGGATTGAGGCCTGCCTCGCAGACATCTCCGCCTGGATGACTGAGCACCATCTCCAGCTGAACCTTGCCAAAACAGAACTTCTCATCATCCCGGCCAAACCCTCCATCTCCCATGACTTCTCAATCACCCTGGGATCTGCGACGGTGACCCCCTCATCCTCTGCCAGGAACCTTGGGGTGACCATGGACGACGAGCTCTCCCTCACGGCCCACATTGCTGCGGTCTCCCGGTCGTGTAGATTCACCCTCTACAACATCCGGAAGATCAGGAGATACCTGTCTGAGCACTCCACCCTGCTGCTTGTCCAAGCACTTGTCCTCTCCAAGTTGGACTACTGCAACTCGCTGCTCGCCGGTCTCCCATCATGCGCAACCCGCCCTCTTCAGAGAATTCAGAACGCAGCGGCCCGTCTGGTCTACAATCTACCCAGACGCTCCCACGTTACCCCGCTCCTCATCTCCCTCCACTGGCTACCCATAACGGCCCGCATCAGATTCAAGACCCTGGTACTGACCTTCCGAGCAGTGAATGGAACTGCGCCCGACTACATCAAGTCTCTCCTGCAGCCTTACACCCCCACCCGCCACCTACGGTCTTCTTCAGACAACCGCCTGGTGGTCCCACCTCTCAAGACCGCCCGGTCCCAGCACAAGCTCTTCTCCTGCCTGGCACCCCAGTGGTGGAATCAACTCCCCACCTCCATCAGAGACACGGACTGTCTCTCCACCTTCAAGAGAAGGCTCAAGACGCACTTGTTCCGGGAGTACAATGGTACTTAGGAATGGTTTGCTGAATCCAACGCTAGTTTCCTCAAGGTTCACAATGACTCTTGCTTAGACTGTTGCTCTTGTTGGTTAGTGGTAGCTGATTTAAACTGTTGTATTCTTCTTTTTTAGTTAATCCTATTTTTATTGCTTTCCTACAGGTACACCTGCACTTAGAGATCAATGTTGTGTAATTTTAACTTGTTTAACTACATGCTCTTATGGTCTCTTCCCTTTAGCACTATTTTTTGGTTGTTCACAATATGTACTTCTTGTCTTTGACTACCCGCAATGCTGTGGGGCTATCTTGTTGTTATTATCAGTGACCTATGCACTTTGTGAAGCTCTCTCTTGAAAGTCGCTTTGGACAAAAGCGTCTGCTAAATGAATAAATGTAAATGTAAATGTAGGGGAGGACAGGAGGGTAGACAGGAGAGGGGAGACAGGGGAGGACAGGAGGGGAGACAGGGGAGGACAGGAGGGGAGACAGGGGAGGACGGGGTGGAGAGGGGAGGACAGGAGGGGACACAGGGGAGGACGGGGTAGACAGGGGAGGAGAGGGGAGACAGGGGAGGAGAGGGGAGGAGAGGGGACACAGGGGAGGAGAGGGGAGGAGAGGGGACACAGGGGAGGAGAGGGTAGACAGGGGAGGAGAGGGGAGACAGGGGAGGAGAGGGGAGACAGGGGAGGACAGGAGGGGACACAGGGGAGGAGAGGGGAGACAGGGGAGGAGTTAGAGATGGACCTTTTCTCTCCTGCTTCTTATTGATTCCATCTGTGTTTTTGACCTGACCGAGTTTTGAGAACGTACATGTATGTGTGTGTGTGTATGTTAGATCTTACATCACAGTTCAATCTGTTGCTGGATTTCCACCTGGCTGCTGATTGGTTCTGGGACGATGACATCATTACAGGAAGCAGGAAGCAGCTGCGGGTGGCAGATTGCATGCTTATAAACATGTAGCTTGATGTGAATGGAGACTAGCTTTCCAGGTAGGAGATGCGATAACGTCTGGGAGGACTGGACGAGAGGAGAGATGGACGAGAGAAGGACAGGAGGGGAGGAGTTTCTGGGACCCACAGGAAGCTGTCATGTCTGGAACACCAAGAGAGAGAGGCAGGGGAGAGAGGCATGGGAGAGAGGCAGGGGAGAGAGGCATGGGAGAGGCAGGGGAGGGAAAAGGGAAGACATGCAGAAAACGGCCCAGGCCAGATTCAAACCCTGTCCCCTGCATTAAAGGCTTCAGCCCCTGAGACTGACACAACCACCATTATCTTCAACACGGTTTTCTGTTTTATTAAAAAGTCAAGTTAATGTTAATAAACTAGTACACACACACACAGCTCTGCAGTACAGTCCATCCTGTTACAACATGCTGGTCTAGAACACACACTCAGCTCTGGAACCCCTATTTCTGACACTTCCTGCACACACACAGAAAGACCAGAATACTGGCCTTCTTCACCATCATCATCATCTGATGGTACACAGGCGCTGTGACATTTTTTTTAACATTCAAAAACTATAATTCTATCACAATGTACAATTGCAATCTTTTAAAACATCTATATTAAAAACACAGTAGAGCAGAGAAAATACAACCTTATCTACAGGTAAATCTGCAGGTATAAAAATATATTACAAATCTTCAGGAAGTATTTACAGTTTTCTCTACGTAGAGATCAGGATGCTGGTGGACAAGCTAATGACATCTGTCCCCCAGGAGAAATGTGACCCCCCTGAGGGCATGAACCCTGAGAGGAAGGAGAGATGGTGGAAGGAGGGGTGAACCCCCCTGAGGGCATGAACCCTGAGAGGAAGGAGAGATGGTGGAAGGAGGGGTGAAGGATTGCAGCTCATGTTCTCTCCTGGCAGGGCCGCAGGACGTGACACGTGCACTTCCTGTCTCTAGAAGAACATCCTGTCAAGTGGAAGAGGAGGTCAGCTGGTCTCAGGTCACACACCCTCATACACACACTAACACACCCTCATACACACACTAACAAACCCTCATACACACACTAACTCACACAAACACTTGCACACCCATTGGCTGCCTCCCAGGGTTACCTGTAGATGCTAGGGGCAAGCTGCACAGCTGTGTCTGGGGGCAGCTGGGACAGGTGGACCACCTTGGTCTTCTGCTGGGGACGCTCGCTCTCACTCACCCACACATCAGCCAGGCTGGGGGGCAGGTAGACATACCACATGAGGGGCAGGTAGAAAAACCAGGTAGACATATAGGTAGACATACCACATGAGGACAAGGACATACAACTTCAACACTAAACAAGCCTGAAGAGAGGAGAGGTGGAGGAAGAGAGCTGGAGGAGAGGAGGAGGAGAAGAGGGGAGAGGGTGGAGGAGGGGAGAGGGTGGAGGGGAGAAGAGAGGGTGGAGGAGGAGACAAGAGAGAGGGTGGAGGAGGAGAGAAGAGAGGGTGGAGGAGGAGAGAAGAGAGGGTGGAGGAGGATGATGGAGAGTGTTTCTCACATGTCCTCAGGTGTCCAGTGCAGCAGAACCTTCACCTTGCCACTGTCCTCCTTCCTCCTGGCTATCACCTGCACGGGGAGAGGGATGAGGAGAGGAGAGAGGGAGGAGGAGAGAAGAGAGGAGAGAGGGAGGAGGAGAGAAGAGAGGGAGGAGGAGAGTAGAGAGGGAGGAGAGAAGAGAGGGATGAGGAGAGGAGAGAGGAAGGAGGAGAGTAGAGAGGGAAGAGAGAGGGATTAGGAGAGAGGGAATATGGAGGAGAGGAGAGAGGGATGAGGAGAGAGGGATGAGGAGGAGGAGAGAGGGAGGAGGAGAGGAGAGAGGGAGGAGGGAGGAGGAGAGAGCGAGGAGAGGAGAATGAGGGAGGAGAGATGAGCAAGGGATGAGGGAGGAGAGAAGAGGGGGATGAGGGAGGAGAGGAGAGGTATGAGGAAGAGGAGAAGAGAGAGGGATGAGGAAGAGGAGAAGAGAGAGGGATGAGGAAGAGGAGAAGAGAGAGGGATGAGAGGAGAGAGGGATGAGGAGGAGAAGAGAGAGGGATGAGGAGGAGGAGAGGAGAGAGGGAGGAGAGAGGGATGAAACAAGTCTGCTGGAGTAGGAGTGTGTATGAGAGTGTGTGTGTGTGTACCGTGCTGTGGAACACCAGGCTGTGTCCCTGTCCCTGGCTCTCGATGTGTGTGGCCAGGTTCAGGCAGATGGCACGGTGCCGGATGGCGTCCATCGTCATGGCGTCAAAGAAGTCGTGCGGGCGCGCTGGAGCGAGAGAGCAGACTGGGGTGAGAGAGGAGGTCAGAGGTCAACCAGGGTCACAGGTCAACCAGGGTCACATGTCAGAGGGAAGCCAATCAGGTGTGTGTGTATAGTGTGTGTCTCTCTGTGTGTGTATAGTGTATGTGTCTGTGTGTGCGTGCGTATAGTGTGTGTCTGTCTGTGTGTGGGTGTGTGTGTGTGTCTACATACGTAAGGACCTCCTTCGTTTGTTCTTCAGCTTCCTCCTCTTGTTAAGCCCCGCCTTAGAGGGAGATTCCTCCTTCCCCCTGCTCTGATTGGCCAGCTTGGAACTCTGGGCGCTGAAGTGAGTGGGCACATGGCGCGCTAGCCCCCCCTGGGAGGCAAAGGTGGCACTGCAGCCCCCCACCACACACTGCGCACACACAAACACACTCTGTATCAAACACAACTTCTGCAAACTTATTTGTGTAGGAACGTGTGAGAGTGTGCTACTCATGAACCTACTGGATGTGGTGAGAGAAAGAGAGAGACAGAGAGAGAGAGAGAGAGAGAGAGAGAGAAGACATGCAGATGTGAACCTGGGTGACAGGTTAATAGAGCTGCTGTTTCTGTGTGTGGGAGCACACAGAGAGAGAGGTGGGGGGTCACCTTGAAGGGCTTGTCTCCGCTGTGTGACAGCATGTGTCTCTGGAGCCAGCTCTGACTGGTGGATGGGGTGTTGAACACTTTACAGCCCTTCCACAGACACACAAACACCTGCAGCACAGACACACACAGTTAAACACACTGCTCAGTGTGGGTCTGTGTGGGGTCAAAGAGGAGAGAGAGAGAGAGAGGGGGGGGGGAGGTAGAGAGAGAGGAGACACAAAGAGAGAGGGAGGGAGGGAGAGAGAGAGAGAGAGAGAGAGAGAGAGAGAGAGAGAGAGAGAGAGAGAGAGAGAGAGAGAGGGGGGGGGGGGGAGGTAGAGAGAGAGGAGACACAAAGAGAGAGGGAGGGAGAGAGAGAGAGAGAGAGAGAGAGAGAGAGAGAGAGAGAGAGAGAGAGAGAGAGAGAGAGAGAGAGAGAGAGAGAGGAGACACAAAAGAGAGGGAGGGAGAGAGAGAGAGAGAGAGAGAGAGAGAGAGAGGAGACACAAAGAGAAAGGGAGGGAGAGAGAGAGAGGTAGAGAGAGAGAGAGAGGGAGGTAGAGAGAGAGAGGGAGGTAGAGAGAGAGAGGTAGAGAGAGAAAGAGAGAGAGAGAGAGAGAGGAGACACAAAGAGAGAGGGAGGGAGAGAGAGAGGGAGGTAGAGAGAGGAGACAAAGAGAAAGGGAGGGAGAGAGAGGGAGGTAGAGAGAGAGAGGGAGGTAGAGAGAGAGAGGGAGGGAGAGGGAGGTAGAGAGAGAGAGGGAGGGAGAGAGGGAAGAAATAAGGAGAGAAAGGAGGAGAGCACTGGGGAAAGGAGAGAGGAGGAGAGCCAGGAGCAGAACTGACCCCTCCTGTGTGGGTGTGTCCGTGGGCAGCCCTCAGGTGCTCCGCCCTCAGGTGCTCCGCCAGGTCGGGGCTGGAGAGGAAGCCCCTCAAGCAGCCGTCCCAGAGGCAGGCGTAGCCCTTGCTGCCCCCAGATATCCCCGCTCCACCGTGCATCATGGCCGGGGTGGAGCGCCCGCTGGACAGGGTGCTCTCCTGGTCCACCAGGGGGCTGCTGATACTGGGGGAGAGGGGGGTGTTAGTCTGCTTAAACACACAGTCTCACCAACACACACACACCTCCCAGGTCTCCAGCTGCTTCTGTGCTGGGTGCCAGAAGGGGAACAACAGTTAAATTGAAGCCCTGCAGCTGCTCCCCTCCTCTGCCCCTCCCCCCTCCCTCCTCTACCCCTCACTCCCCGTGTGGGTGGGGTGTGTAGGTGCTGATGGGGTGACAGACAGCCACAAAGTAGCCTCCTATCTGATCTATCTGTCACATTGTGTATGTCTCACAATGTGACAATTTATGAGTGTGTGTGTACGAATTTTAGCATGTTTCGACTCCCCAATCAATTTCCAACACGTAGCTGACCACAAAGGCACTACCTGTTAGTGTGTGTATGAGTGCATGTGTGTGAACGGACGTCATCTTCAGTTGGATCAGACACGCTGATGACTGTTGCCTTCTGGGAAATTGGCGTCTTCGTCCTTAACGTGACTACAGACTTCACACCGAATAGCAGCTACCGACGGCAGGACACGGCTGGAGTTTTCCATTCCCTACTTTTGTCAAAACTCTACGCGGACAAAAGACCTCGAGACGCACCGCTGTGCACAGGGTGCAGATGCTTTGTAACGGAACAAACTCTCATCAAGACGCTGGAAACCAATACATGCTGCTCGCGCGGAGGTGGAAAGCTGGCAACCACACTTAGGTTGTAATTTAGAGACGATTAAGGAATATCCTACCGGAAAAAGGAAAATAAAACGGTAATGTAAACATAAGCAACTTCCCGCAAGGGGGTCTAACCGTTGCCCTTTCTTTAGGTTTATCAATAATCCACCGACCTGTCCTCGGAATCCATTCGGCTCAGCGGTTCCCCATCCGAGGACGAGATCTCCAAACTGGCCCGTCTCTTGATTCCGTGATCGTTTTTCTCGGTAGAATCGTCTCTAGTCTTCAGGTCGCTGGGAGGCGAGGGCACGCTCGAGGGAGGCGAGGGCACGCTCTCCTCTCTTTGTTCTTCTTTCAGCCCCCTCGAGCTCTCCACGGGATCAGAGCTGCTCGGTTGACGCTCATGCTCGGGACTGTTCCCCGGTACAGAGAGTTTACAGCCCATTTCCCGTTCTGCGTTTCTCAAAACCGTTTCTTTAGAGACGTTGGAATCTGGAGACGGTTTCTCGTGCTCCTCTCCGCCGGCTCGCCCGTCGTTAACGTCCATTTCTACACCATTCTCGTTGTCACCCGGTTCCTGTTTCGAGTCTGGGAGGCCCTGTGTCTTCTCACCGTCTTCCCCAGTGTCCCCGGTACCGTTATGGTCACTAGTTGATGGGGAATCTTGGTCGGTTCCGTCAGTTGTTGCCGCAGCCATAATTTTAGCACCAAATGTAGCTGATTAGAGAAGTTGTTAGTGTGGTTCGTCCCCCCTCTCTCTCCTCTCTCTCTGCCTACCACTCACCACCGGGCTGGGAGGACGAAAGGGGAGGAGAAACGTGACGTGACTGTCCGCATTGTCGCCTCTCCACGTGGTCTAACAAACAGAAAACTGATCCAAAATGCTGAAAAAGCACTATTTATTCCGGCGGAAGAGGTGCCAAGTCTGGCCTTGTTTCACAGCAGGCATTCACTATAAGATTATTTAAAACAATTAACTCGTTCCTCATTTAGATTTGATTTTGAACACGGTAGAGAAAGAGCGTGTGGGTGTTGGTTGAGCGACTGGAGAGGATTGTCCGGTGATAGTATTAATCACAGTGTTAAGCTGAACCCTTTGACATATGAAACATATTTCTACTTACGTAAATGAAACAAAAAACTATCTATTTTACTGCAACACGGTGTAAACAACCATCTCTACAGTGCAGTGACGTTTAATAGCTGGAATATATCTTGTTCAGCCAAGTGCTTTATAAGGGATGTGTATTTTGTCATCACGACACATTTCCAATACACAAGGGATAAAGAACGTCAACATTTAATTTATTTCTCATGATATAAAACAGATGATGGGAACATTTGCATATTGACTCTAATAATAACTTTTATAATGTTATAATATCAGCTCTTGTCAGGCTATGATGTACATCATTTACACAACAAACCTTTTTTTTTTTTTTTTTTTTTTTTACAATTTGTACATGTTTCTAAGTCCTGGTGTAACAAAAATCCATCTTATTGCTTTTTATATTCTATAGTCTGCAGTCTGATCAACAACTTCAAACTAGACAGAACAAAACAACCCTACATTTCATACACGTCTGTCTACACGTTAACTAGCAGTAGAAGCACTTCACTGGCATCCTCCCTGTCGCTGACCATCAGATAAATAAACCCAGTCTTACTCAAATATAAAACTCTCTCCTTAGGCAGCAACGAGTGGCACCTACTGGAAGCACCAGCCCACAAAATACTTCTTTATAATATCAGGAATATTCAAAAATATGTTTGATGATAGCTTACAAACTGTGAAGGAACTGCAAGGTGCAAATATGTGAAAATATAAAAAAAGGGGGGTTCAAGTTCTGCCCCAGCAGCAGAAAGCACCGATAGTCACTAGAGTGTCAAAACAGGGAGTGAGCTGCATGTGAGGAGAGGCTGGAGCGCTGCATGGGAGGAGAGGCTGGAGCACTGCATGGGAGGAGAGGCTGGAGCACTGCATGGGAGGGGAGGCTGGAGCACTGCATGGGAGAGGCTGGAGCGCTGCATGGGAGGAGAGGCTGGAGCACTGCATGGGAGGAGAGGCTGGAGCACTGCATGGGAGGGGAGGCTGGAGCACTGCACGGGAGAGGCTGGAGCGCTGCATGGGAGGAGAGGCTGGAGCGCTGCATGGGAGGAGAGGCTGGAGCGCTGCATGGGAGGAGAGGCTGGAGCGCTGCATGGGAGGGGAGGCTGGAGCGCTGCATGGGAGGGGAGGCTGGAGCACTGCATGGGAGGGGAGGCTGGAGCGCTGCATGGTAGAGGCTGGAGCGCTGCATGGTAGAGGCTGGAGCACTGCATGGGAGAGGAGGCTGGCGCGCTGCATGGGAGGAGAGGCTGGAGCGCTGCATGTGAGGAGAGGCTGGAGCGCTGCATGGGAGGGGAGGCTGGAGCGCTGCATGGGAGAGGCTGGAGCGCTGCATGGGAGGAGAGGCTGGAGCGCTGCATGGGAGGGGAGGCTGGAGCGCTGCATGGGAGGGGAGGCTGGAGCGCTGCATGTGAGGAGAGGCTGGAGCGCTGCATGGGAGGGGAGGCTGGAGCGCTGCATGGGAGGAGAGGCTGGAGCGCTGCATGGGAGGAGAGGAACCTCTACATGCTTATAACCCTAACCCTGTACAGTCCTCCTCATTGCTTCTAACACCTAACATATACACACCAACTGGAAACAATAACCCTGTAATAACAGGTGCAGTAGTAGTAATAATAATAACAATAATAACAATGGATTTTCTATCTTGTCAATGATCAATACTAGTAATATCTGTGTGGGTAAGATATTGGCATCACAGTAAAAACAGGTTGTCTGTCTGCATGTCAGTCGGTCTGTCTGTCTGTCTGTCATTCTTTCTGTCTCTGTCTATGGTCTGGTATAATATGGTATACCATATATAGGCATGTGTTGTCGTCACTCTGTAGGAGTGTAAACACGGAGCCCAGTGAGTAGTCGCCATCTTGGTTCTGTGAGAGCCATCTTGGATGTAGTTGCCAAAGTCCCATCTCATTGGTCAGCAAGGTCAACACTGTGGGGGTAGATTCACAGCCTTAACCTAGATAAAGACATCTGCTAAATGAACAAAATGTAAATGTGGACCTCTTACCGTCTAAACACACATGAAGTGTGACCCGTCTGGGAGCTGTGTGGGACTAGAGGAGGGGGGCTGGCCTTTCACTGTACACACACACACACTCAAATCATTAATAATCAGGTGGTATTCCCCTATTACATTTATTTAAGTGCAGCATGTTTTAATGATGCCTGCTAGGTTCTACATTTTTCACAATGTCATTGAGCTGTGTGGGTTAGACTGTGTGTGAGGTGTGTGTGAGGTGTGTGTGTGTGAGGTGTGTGGTGTATGTGAGGTGTGTTCTCTCACCAGTCACCAGGATGTTATTGTTGTGTTTGCTGTCGTCATAAGAGACTGTAATGTTCTCCTCCACCTCCTCCTGTTTCTCCTCCTCCACATCCACCTCCTCCTGTTTCTCCTCCTTCTCCACCTCCTCCTGTTTCTCCTCCTTCTCCACCTCCTCCTCTTCCACATCCACCTCCTCCTGCTTCTCCTCCAGGACCTCCTTTGCAGAAGGTTGTCTGGAACAGAGAGACGGTTGTCTGGAACAGAGAGGACCAAACCAGGTCCTGCCCTCTTGTGTGTGTAACCCACCTGGTCGAGGTGTGTGTAGCCTACCTGGTCGAGGTGTGTGTAGCCTACCTGGTCGAGGTGTGTGTAGTCTACCTGGTCAAGGTGTGTGTGTAACCTACCTGGTCAAGTTGGGTGTGTAGCCTACCTGGTCGAGGTGTGTGTAGTCTACCTGGTCAAGGTGTGTGTAGTCTACCTGGTCAAGGTGTGTGTAGCCTACCTGGTCAAGGTGTGTGTAGCCTACCTGGTCAAGGTGTGTGTGTAGTCTACCTGGTCGAGGTGTGTGTGTAACCTACCTGGTCGAGGTGTGTGCAGAGTTTTGGAGCTCAGTTTGAGGCCTGAGGATGTCCACATCCCGGGGCAGCGCTGTCTGCTACAACCCATACACACCACACACACACACCCCACACACACACACACAATCTCAGGGGTTGATGTTGGCTGGTTGTGCAGGCTAGGGTGGCTGATCCTGGTTTAAATCTCTCAGATAACCCCCAACTCTATGTTTTAAGTGTTTATTTTGGTATTATTATAAAAAGCCTAGGCAGTTTGTTCATGACTAGGTAGCTAGTATATTAATGGCAGATATGTGTTAACTATGGGATGGCAACACCTGCTGATCATTTTTTGATATTTGGTATATATACCTATCAACGAGTGTGAGTGAGTGTGTGTGTGTAAGGGTGTGTGTGTGTGTAAGGGGGTGTGTGTGTGTAAGGGGGTGTGTGTGTGAGTGTACCTCTGAGTGGGGCATAAAGATCTCAGTAGCTTCAGACAGGACCTCCTCCCCACATGGCAGCTTCCCCTCTTCAGTCTGCTCTTCCTCCTCTACCTTCATCTCCCTGGTCCCAGCCCCCTGGTCCAGGGTGGAGAGGTCCAGGCTGGCTTGGTCTCTGATCTTTTCCAGCTCCCATAGAGCAGCGTCCAAATCCTAAGGACCGAGAGACCCACACTCCTCAACAAACCCAGCCTGCAAACCAGGGGCGATTCTAGGATCAGACCTTTAGGGGTGCTCAGCCCCCAATGAGAATGTAACATGAATACAGTGCCTTGCAAAAGTGCTAAACCCCCTTGCTAATATAATCTCAAATTTTTAATTAATGTATTTTTCTGCAAAATATTGAATGAATGAAAAAACTAAGGATGTTTCTTCATGAACTACTAGCATCAAATGATGATAAACAATAATAATTGTTATTTTTAATTTTTGTATTATTATTTTTAGGGGTGCTGAGATGAAATTTAGGGGTGGTTGAGCACCCCTATAAAGGGTCTAAAATCCCACTGCTGCACACACACGCACACACACTCCTCAACAAACCCAGCCTACACACACACACGCGGGTTGAGGTGGAGGGGAGTACCTGTGTCGAGGTAGAGGGGGGAGAGGGGGAGGGGTCTCTCCTCTTGTCTCTCATAGTGGCCTGCTGGTGTCTCCTGATGCGCTCCAGTTGCTCCTCAACGCTCATTCGTGCCCTACCGCTCTCTCTCTCCCTCTCTCCTGCGCTTGCCTGCTCCACCGCGCTGCGCGGGTTAGGGTTAGGGCGCCCCTACACACACCAGGTAGAGCACCAGGTCACCACGACACCAGGGCTAGCTAGCATCACTCACTACACCAGGGCTAGCTAGCATCTACACCAGGGCTAGATAGCATCACTCACTACACCAGGGCTAGCTAGCATCACTCACTACACTAGGGATAGCTAGCATCACTCACTACTCCAGGGCTAGCTAGCATCACTCACTACTCCAGGGCTAGCTAGCATCATTCACTACACCAAGGCTAGCTAGCATCTACACCAGGGCTAGATAGCATCACTCACTACACCAGGGCTAGCTAGCATCACTCACTACACCAGGGCTAGATAGCATCACTCACTACACCAGGGCTAGCTAGCATCACTCACTACACCAGGGCTAGCTAGCATCACTCACTACACCAGGGCTAGCTAGCACCACTCACTATTCCAGGGCTAGCTAGCATCACTCACTACACCAGGGCTAGCTAGCATCACTCACTACACTAGGGATAGCTAACTTCACTCACTACTCCAGGGCTAGCTAGCATCACTCACTACACCAGGGCTAGCTAGCATCACTCACTACACCAGGGCTAGCTAGCATCACTCACTACACCAGGGATAGCTAGCATCACTCACTACACCAGGGCTAGCTAGCATCACTCACTACACCAGGGCTAGCTAGCATCACTCACTACACCAGGGATAGCTAGCATCACTCACTACACCAGGGAAAGCTAGCATCACTCACTACACCAGGGATAGCTAGCATCAGATCACTCAGATGAGGGGGTCTGGGGTGTTTTATGACTCACGTTGGTGTGACGAGTTTCGGGCTTCTTCCTCGTGACGTAGGAGGAGACAAAGTCCTGTGGGGGGGGCGGGGGGGACCTTGTCCTGGGGGGCACCACGCCAACAGGGTGGAGGGGGGGTCCTGCTAGGGGCAGCACACGGTTCATACATGGTCACACAGTTCATACATGATCACTACACACCCTCACAAATTACCCTTACATAATCCTTTAGAGGCTGTGAGGCTGGGGTCATTAGAGGCTGTGAGGTCAGTACCTTTAGAGACTGTGAAGCTGAGGTCGTTAGAGGCCGGGGCCTGTCTTTCGGTGGGGGGGTTTCTCCTGTCCTCTCCTGTGTTCTCTCCTGCCTCCTCCTTCACCGTGGTCAGCTCTGGCTCACTCTTACACAGGCGGTAATCTGTACCCTGGGGGGCAGAAGGGGGGGGTTAGGATACACCTTGGAACACACACACATCCTCTCACACACACACACACACATCCACACACACAACCTATCACACACACACATCCTCACACACACGAGAGGTGGACTGACGATGGAGAGAGGGAGGAGCTTAAGGACAGGCCCTGGGATGAAATGATTGGTTGCAGTTGGAGGCGGGGCACATCGGCGGGGATGATGAGCCAATGGGAGGAGGCCGGGGGTGAGGCTGAGAGGTGAAAGGTTGTGGCGTCTTACACTGTGCGTCACGTTTCTGGCGCTGGGCTTGCGGTCGTCTGGCCAGAGAGGGGCCGGGCAGGGGCCAAGGGGCTGGGGCAGGGGGGGGGGTGAGGGGAGGGGGGTGCTGGGAGGAGTCATAAGACTGGGGGAGGGGGGGCCGGGGGGGCGCGGGAGGGTCCCCCTCCCGGAGCGGGCTGGGGTACGGTAACAGCACCGGCTATCAACAACAACAACAACAATGCGGTTAGAGAAGCTGAACCCCCCTCACCCTAACCCTAAACACACAACCTCTTACCGCTCTGAGAGAGGTGGACACACACACAGACTGAGGCTGAGAGTTGAACTCACCTCGTTGTTGTCGAGGCTGGAGACCAGGACTCCTGTCCAGACAGAGAGGATGTTAGACACATAGTCCTGACTGAGACCCCAGTGTGTGTGTGTGTGTGTGTGTGAGCATGTGAGGTCACCAGTGTCACTGCTCTTCTTGTTCTTAGCCAGAGCCTCCATCACGTCCTGGATCCTCCACAGTTCCCTCTGGATCTGAACATGCTGCTGGCTGGGGGGCTCTGTCTGCGCACACACACACAACATATCATGAGTGCATGGGTATGTGTGTGTGTGTGAAGTGTGTGTGAGGTGTGAGGAATGTGTGTGTGTGTGAGGTGTGTTACCTGTGGGCTGCCCAGGGTGTCCAGCTGGCTGAGGAGGCTGGTCTTGGCCAGACAGACAGCAGCCTGCAGCCTGTTGTGCTCCCTCCTGGAGCGCTCCAACTCCTAAACACACACACGCTCGTCAGAGGCAGGGCATGTGCGTGTGTCTACATGTGTGTGTGAGGCAGGTGTGTGTGTGAGGCAGGTGTGTGTGTGTGAGGCAGGTGTGTGTGTGTGAGGCAGGTGTGTGTGTAAGGCAGGTGTGTGTGTGTGTGTAAGGCAGGTGTGTGTGTGTGAGGCAGGTGTGTGTGTGTGTGTGAGGCAGGTGTGTGTGTGTGTGTGAGAGAGAGAGCCTTACAGCGGTGACTCTCGTCAGCTCTCTACAGGTTCCAAGAAGGCCGCTCTGTAGCACATCCCTCTGCTGGATCAGGGCCCTCTGCCCCGGGTCGCTCTGCCCCGGGTCGCTCTGTCCTGGGGAGTGCTGCTCCAGCTCCTGGCTGGCCGAAAGCAGGGCCGTCTCCAGGGTGTGCTGCAGAGACAGGAGGGAGGAGGGAGAGAGGAGAGGGAGGAGGAGGGAGAGAGGAGAGGGGGGAGGAGGAGAGGGAGAGAGGAGGAGGAGGAGGAGAGGGAGGAGGAGGAAGAGGAGGAGGAGAGGGAGGAGAGTTCAAGCTCAAGTCGGGGGTTCAGATGGCTAAGCGGTTAGGGAGTCGGGCTATTAATCAGAAGGTTGTTGGTTCGATTCCCGGCCACGCAAAATGACGTTGTGTCCTTGGGAAAGGCACTTCACCCTACTTGCCTCGGGGGGTCCCTGTACTTACTGTAAGTCGCTCTGGATAAGAGCGTCTGCTAAATGACTAAATGTAAATGTAAAGTATACACATAATAACCTATACTAACCTTATAAACTTATACTAACCTAAGACAAGTGAATTACAGAGGGAGGTGGAGAGGGAGGTGGAGAGGGAGGAGGAGAGGGAGGTGGAGAGGGAGGAGGTGGAGAGTGGGTAAGGTCTCCTACCTTCTCTCTGTGGAGCTGCTGTAGTTTGTCCTCTTGTATTCTCACTGCTTTGTCCTGCTCACACAGTCTGCTGAGCTTGGTCTGAGACACACACACATAAGGATTAGATCAAACACAAATATCCTTCCGAGTAGAGGAGCTTTGGAGGAGCTGTAGAGAACAGAGAATAACTTACATCTATGTCCAGTTCCTCGGGCCTGGCCTGTATATCCAGTTCCTCTGGCCTAGTCTGGCCCGTGCCGTCTCTCTGGTCCTGTGGAGCCTGCAACAAGGACACTGTCACACACAGATAGACTGATGGATACATAGATCATTCCAGAGAGACTGGAGGGGATGGGCTGAGATGGGAGTGGGCATGCAGTTAGTGCTGGGGATGAGGCTGGGGATGGAGTTAGTGCTGGGGATGAGGCTGGGGATGGAGTTAGTGCTGGGGATGAGGCTGGGGATGGAGTTAGTGCTGGGGATGAGGCTGGGGATGGAGTTAGTGCTGGGGATGAGGCTGGGGATGGAGTTAGTGCTGGGGATGAGGCTGGGGATGGAGTTAGTGCTGGGGATGAGGCTGGGGATGGAGTTAGTGCTGGGGATGAGGCTGGGGATGGAGTTAGTGCTGGGGATGAGGCTGGGGATGGAGTTAGTGCTGGGGATGAGGCTGGGGATGAGGCTGGGGCTGAGGCTAGGGATGAGGCTGGAGATGAGGCTGGGGATGAGGATGGGAGGCTGTTAGCACTGCCCCCTGGATCTTCCTGTCAGGACAGCAGCTAGAAAGCATGACTAATGAACACCTGTACATGACTAATGAACACCTGTACAGGACTTATGAACACCTGTACATGACTAATGCATACCTGTACAGGACTAATGAACACCTGTACATGACTAATGAACACCTGTACAGGACTAATGAACACCTGTACATGACTTATGAAAACCTGTACATGACTAATGAACACCTGTACAGGACTTATGAACACCTGTACATGACTAATGAACACCTGTACAGGACTTATGAACACCTGTACATGACTTATGAACACCTGTACAGGACCTGGGCTGAATACAGTCATCACACACTGTCACCCCTCGCTCATGACTCACACTGCTGAGACTGTCTCCTCAAGCAGGCAGATGATTCTCAGCTCCTAACCCTAACCCAAGCAGGCAGATGATTCTCAGCTCCTAACCCTAACCCAAGCAGGCAGATGATTCTCAGCTCCTAACCCTAACCCAAGCAGGCAGATGATTCTCAGCTCCTAACCCTAACCCAAGCATGCAGATGATTCTCAGCTCCTAACCCTAACCCAAGCAGGCAGGTGATTCTCAGCTCCTAACCCTAACCCAAGCAGGCAGGTGATTCTCGACTCCTAACCCTAACTATAAGAGCTGTTAAGACAAAGTGGATCAGAAACAGGAAGTTTAGCTCTGATTGGACACTCTCTGAGCACAGACAACCAAACCAGCCTTGTGCAAATGTAAACAACAACAATCTAAGTTAGTAAACAATGTAACAACACCACCAGGAAGGAACACCACCGACTGACTAACCAGCTAAACAGCCTGGATGGATGGATCCATGTACGCTAAACAGCCTGGATGGATGGATGGAGGAAAGGAAGGGAGGGATGGAGGAAAGGAAGGGAGGGATGGAGGAAAGAAGGGAGGGAGGGATGGACGAAAGGAAGGGAGGGAGGGAGGAAAGGAAGGGAGGGAGGGATGGAGGAAAGGAAGGGAGAGAGGGAGGGAGGAAAGGAAGGGATGGATGGAGGAAAGGAAGGGAGGGAGGGATGGAGGAAAGGAAGGGAGGGAGGGAGGGTCGTATCACCAGGATCTTACTTGCTGGTACAGTTGTGGCCTGGGTGCTGAATTCTCTATCATTGTGTGAATCATGAAGATAAGAGGCTCGTTCTCCTTCATCTGACCGGCAGTGGGAGGGGAGTGGCGGGAGGGGAGCAGCAGCAACACAGGAATTAGAGGGACAGCTCTTCCACAGCTGAACACATGAATTAGAGGGACAGCTCTTCCACAGCTGAAGACTGGAAGACTGAGAAGTGTTGAGGCTCGTTAGCAGACAAGGAGAAGCTGAGCTTTTTGTTGGTGTGTTTGGGTTGTGGTAGTATTTCCTGGCTTTTCTGTCTCCTAACAGACTATCACGGGCAACCTGGGCTAACCAGACTATAACCAGATAACTCTAACTGTCCAGGTTGTTTTGATCTGTGTGATGTGGAGCAGGGATGACTGACGTCCTGCCCCTGGGACACGGATAATACAAATAGTTAGATTTAAAAGACAAAAAATATCGAAGATGGCAGCATTTCAGAGAGAAAGCAATTCCCCATTGACCTGTCACATCAGAACTTTGATTTGGGTCACGAAAGTCAGATAGACCGCATAGTCTTACTAGGCGGCAGCCATGTCTCGCGTCATGTCACAAAGTTCATAATTTTACAGTTCGGTCAATTCTACAACAAAAGTTTTACACCAAAAAAGTCAAGCAGGGCATTTCAACAGATATGGGAATTATGCTGGTCCGATGTGAAGACCAAACCTAATGAACAAGGACATCCCATCTCACATTGAGTGAGAGGAGTGGTAGGCCCCTGGAACCCCCTGAGTTAATAAATTATTTCAAAAAGTAAAATTGGAAAGGTTTGCTTGACCCAATGTTAGTTTCCTCAAGGATCACAATGACTCTTGCTTGGAGACCTGACCTGACCCACTGCAAAAAAAAAATCCTTGGGGAAACACTGCACTTTGTAAAGCTCTCTCTTGGAAGTCGCTTTGGATAAAAGCGTCTGCTAAATGAATACATGTAAATTGGTTGATTTTGTTTAATCCATTCTGAGAGTGATTTACAATGATATTAAAATCATAGATAAAGGTTGTTTATGTCAAACAATTTCAGATTACGTCTGAAATGCCAGGTTTAATTTTGGCCTGTAAAAAATATTATTTTCTGGTAATTTTTTTCATCTACCAGCCATTTTGGCTGGTACGCCAAAAAGTTAATTTCGAGCCCTGCATGCATCAATGTATGACTGATCTGCATGCATGCATGTATGACTGCCTGCAGCTACACATGGATGAGAGGGGCCTGAGGAGAGATATGGAAGCAAATCAGTGACATAATGTTTTGAATTTTAAAAAGGCATTGAATACTTAATATTGACATTTAAACACCACTGAATTAGTTGGTTTTGAATTCACGTCTTTAAAATTGAAATATGAATTTAAAGGAAAAAAACAACAAGAAGTGAGATGGTTCGGTTGCATTCAGGTTCGATTGCCTTATCTGTCCTTTGGTATCCTGGATGTTGCAATCAGAATTATTTCGGGTCAACATTTTTTGATCAAAATTACGCTATTCGAATTTGAGCAGCCTGAATTTAGTTGTAGTAGAATTTCTGAAGCTTTTTGGGTGCATTTTTGGGATCTCAACTTTACTGTTCGAATTGAGCAACCTGAATGTCCGAAACTTGTATTTTTTTTACATTGAAATCAAGTCATATTTCAATTTTAAAGAGGTGAATTCAAAACTGACAAATTCGGTGGTGTCAATATTAAGTATTCAACGCCTTAAAAAATTCTAAACATTATGTCACTGATGTGCTTCCATAACAGCCCTCTCTCTCCACGCTCTGAATCAATGTGCTGGACGAACGGCTTTTTCTGAGAATCTACAGGAAAATCAATCTGGAGTTACAAACGGTTAGTATAATAATTTTCTGCACAAATGTGCCCAAAACGGATACATTCATGTTAAATATAATAATATTCATGGTTAAATACATTCGTCAAATATAACAATAGTTATAAACGTAACATTTAATTAACGTAAAGCTCTAAAACGATTTAGCACTCAAATTCATGCAAAGAAATGTCTTGTATTACTTGATGAAGTCCTTAACTACACTCCCATCTAACCTATACTAGGACATAGCTTTGGGCTGAGCCCCACGTTTTACAATGTCTGGGTCCACCCCTGACTACCGAAACAAATATGATCACATTCTGTGGGAAACACTATATCCTGTATAGACCTGGTCCCAGTAGGACTAGATTAGCCAAGACTGGCCCTAAAACAAACCTGCTCCTAAGAAGCAGAGACCACTCTTACTTCTCTAGATCAGAGAAGAGTGGAGTTTAGAGGGTTACAGGACTCTAAAGGAAGGCAACAACAGAGACATCAGTAGAGTATAGTTGCAGTAAAGTAAAAAGGATGAATCATTTCAATAACGATAGTTTGGCTGAGACTGGATTAGGGATGGTGGCGAAAAATCGTTTGAGTACATAAATATTTTAGAGATTAGAGGAGATTAGAAACAATGGGGAAGAGAGACAGTAGACATGAGAGTAGACACAGGAGAGTAGAGACAGGAGAGTAGACACAGGAGAGTAGACACAGGAGAGTAGAGACAGGAGAGTAGACACAGGAGAGTAGAGACAGGAGAGTAGAGACAGGAGAGTAACAGTAGAGACAGGAGAGTAGAGACAGGAGAGTAGAGACAGGAGAGTAACAGTAGAGACAGGAGAGTAGAGACAGGAGAGTAACAGTAGAGACAGGAGAGTAGAGACAGGAGAGTAGAGACAGGAGAGTAGAGACAGGAGAGTAACAGTAGAGACAGGAGAGTAGAGACAGGAGAGTAGAGACAGGAGAGTAGAGACAGGAGAGTAACAGTAGAGACAGGAGAGTAGAGACAGGAGAGTAGAGACAGGAGAGTAACAGTAGAGACAGGAGAGTAGAGACAGGAGAGTAGAGACAGGAGAGTAACAGTAGAGACAGGAGAGTAGAGACAGGAGAGTAGAGACAGGAGAGTAGAGACAGGAGAGTAACAGTAGAGACAGGAGAGTAGAGACAGGAGAGTAACAGTAGAGACAGGAGAGTAACAGTAGAGACAGGAGAGTAACAGTAGAGACAGGAGACTGCTCCTCACCCCTGACTACCGAAACAAATATGATCACATTCTGTGGGAAACACTATATCCTGTATAGACCTGGTCCCAGTAGGACTAGATTAGCCAAGACTGGCCCTAAAACAAACCTGCTCCTAAGAAGCAGAGACCACTCTTACTTCTCTAGATCAGAGAAGAGTGGAGTTTAGAGGGTTACAGGACTCTAAAGGAAGGCAACAACAGAGACATCAGTAGAGTATAGTTGCAGTAAAGTAAAAAGGATGAATCATTTCAATAACGATAGTTTGGCTGAGACTGGATTAGGGATGGTGGCGAAAAATCGTTTGAGTACATAAATATTTTAGAGATTAGAGGAGATTAGAAACAATGGGGAAGAGAGACAGTAGACATGAGAGTAGACACAGGAGAGTAGAGACAGGAGAGTAGACACAGGAGAGTAGACACAGGAGAGTAGAGACAGGAGAGTAGACACAGGAGAGTAGAGACAGGAGAGTAGAGACAGGAGAGTAACAGTAGAGACAGGAGAGTAGAGACAGGAGAGTAGAGACAGGAGAGTAACAGTAGAGACAGGAGAGTAGAGACAGGAGAGTAACAGTAGAGACAGGAGAGTAGAGACAGGAGAGTAGAGACAGGAGAGTAGAGACAGGAGAGTAACAGTAGAGACAGGAGAGTAGAGACAGGAGAGTAGAGACAGGAGAGTAGAGACAGGAGAGTAACAGTAGAGACAGGAGAGTAGAGACAGGAGAGTAGAGACAGGAGAGTAACAGTAGAGACAGGAGAGTAGAGACAGGAGAGTAGAGACAGGAGAGTAACAGTAGAGACAGGAGAGTAGAGACAGGAGAGTAGAGACAGGAGAGTAGAGACAGGAGAGTAACAGTAGAGACAGGAGAGTAGAGACAGGAGAGTAACAGTAGAGACAGGAGAGTAACAGTAGAGACAGGAGAGTAACAGTAGAGACAGGAGACTGCTCCTCACCTGGCTGTCCAGGTACATGAGGTTTCTTTGGATGTGATGAGACAGAACATCACTCTGTCATCCGCAGCGGAGAGGAGAGAGAGGTAGGGTTAGGGTAAGAGTAGGAGGAGAGAGAGAGGTAGGAGGAGAGAGGTAGAGAGGAGGAGAGAGAGGTAGAGAGTAGAGGGAGGTAGAGAGTAGGAGGAGAGAGGAAGGAAGACGGGGAGGAGAGAGAGACAGAGGAATAATATTAATCAGTGAGAGATTAATGAATACAAGAACAGGAAAGAGAAAGGAGATTTCAAGCAGACAGATACACATAGATGCATCCCAGGAACAAGAACATGAAGAGAGGAGGAGGTAGAGGAGGAGGTAGGGGAGGAGGTAGAGGAGGAGGTGGAGGAGGAGGTAGAGGTAGGGGAGGAGGTAGAGGAGGAGGTAGGGGAGGAGGAGGAGGTAGAGGAGGAGGAGGAGGTAGGGGAGGAGGTAGAGGAGGAGGAGGTAGGGGAGGAGGAGGAGGTAGGGGAGGAGGAGGAGGGAGGGGAGGAGGGAGGGGAGGAGGAGGAGGTAGGGGAGGAGGAGGTAGAGGAGGAGGAGGTAGAGGAGGAGGTAGAGGAGGAGGTAGGGGAGGATGTAGGGGAGGAGGGAGGGGAGGAGGAGGAGGTAGAGGAGGAGGAGGTAGAGGAGGAGGTAGGGGAGGAGGAGGAGGTAGAGGAGGAGGTAGGGGAGGAGGAGGAGGAGGTAGAGGAGGAGGTAGGGGAGGAGGAGGAGGTAGGGGAGGAGGAGGTAGAGGAGGAGGTAGGGGAGGAGGTAGAGGAGGAGGTAGAGGAGGAGGAGGTAGAGGAGGAGGAGGAGGTAGGGGAGGAAGAGGAGGTAGAGGAGGAGGAGGAGGTAGAGGAGGTGGCTGAGCCGCCAGTCTGCTCTACTCCAGTGTGCTTTAAGACCATCCAGACCCACACAGCTAAATAGGCCAGGTCAGGCCAGACAGCACTGGAGAGAGCAGGAATTGCTGTATCTTTCACACAGATACATGCTGCTGAGAGGATGGATGTGGCAATGCAACACACACACATACATGGTACACAGCACACCCGTGCAGGTGCTGACCTTGGCGTTGGGTGTGTCCCTGCTGAGGCAGAGCAGCTGAGTCAGGGATAGCTGCCTGGCGCTGGTCAGCTCTGACTGCTGCCTACGCAGCTGGATCAGGAGCAGGGTCAGCTCTTCAGACTGCACACACACACACACACACACACACACACACACACACACAGCTGGATCAGGAGTAGGGTCAGCTCTTCAGACTGCACACACACACACACACACAGCTGGATCAGGAGCAGGGTCAGCTCTTCAGACTGCACACACACACACACACACACAGCTGGATCAGGAGCAGGGTCAGCTCTTCAGACTGCACACACACACACACACACACAGCTGGATCAGGAGCAGGGTCAGCTCTTCAGACTGCACACACACACACACACACACACACACACACACCATCCACATACACGTCTTTTCTTAGGATGACTTATAGAGGGCCCCGATGTTATGGCTGCAGCCTGAACAACGATCCCAGATATGAACACTAATATCCAGAACACACCTCTCCAGCTGCATCACCAGGTGATGAAGGGACCTCACCATGGGCCATCTGACTGCCTCCCTCTGCCTCCCTCTCTGCCTCCCTCTGCCTGCCTCTCTGCATACCTGTCTGCCTCCCTCTGCCTGCCTCTCTGCCTCCCTCTGCCTGCCTCTCTGCATACCTGTCTGCCTGCCTCTCTACCTGCCTCTCTGCCTGCCTCTCTGCCTCCTACATAGTAATCACCCTGAAGCTGTTTCACTTGCTGCCTCTACACTGCTGTTATCATGAAATTAGAGTGTGATGGAAGATAAGGAATATGATTATAAAACAGAACAACAGATAGACTTCTTGTAATTGTTTTACCCTTCAGAGAGGGACAGAGAGAAGGGAGGAGAGAGATAGAAAGAAAGAGGGAGAGAGACAGGAAAAGAGAGGAAGAAAGAGTGAGAGGAAGAGAGAGCCAAAGTAAGAGAAAGGAAGACAGAGAAAAAGAGAGAGAGCTACAGATCTGCTCACCGTCTTGCCCTGCAGGGACTGGGCTGAGATGGGCGGGGCAGGCAAGGCGGGGGGGAGGGACCTGCGCTCCGCAGGGTGCTGAGGACACAGTCATCACAGCTGCTACTGTCACATACTCTGAGCTGGGTTCACCTTAGTGTGGTGTGTCCTCTGTGAGTGTATGAGTGTGTCTGTGTTTGTGTGTGTCACCTTGGCGTGGTGAGGTCTGTACCGGCGGTCGATGCTCAGGTCTCCTCTGTAGTCGGAGGAGGTGATCTCACAGCGGGGGGCGGGGGGCAGGGCCTGGCGCGGGGGGGAGAAGGAGCTGTAGAGAGAGCCGTGAGAGGGGGAGGGGGGGACGGCGTGTGGGCGGGGCTGTGCGGGGTGGGCCCTGGTCCTGGGGCAGGGCAGGGTGGAGCAACGTGTGGGCGGGGCGGGGGGCAGTGCCAGGCTGTGGCGGGAGCAGGCTTGTCTCTGCTGCCACTCGTACAGCTGCCACATGGTGTCGTCCCGCATGGAGCGCCGCTTCTCCGCTGCCGTGAAGGGCGTGGCCTGGGGGGCAGGGCGCAGGGCGCGATCGTACAGGGAGCCCGCCACGCTGCACACGCTGTCCGGCCGGGGAAGCACCTTCCGGGGGAGCGTACGGTAGCCCTCGGGGTAGCGGGGCGGCGGGGCGCAATGGCTCGGCATGTTCCTGGGCAGCGTCTGGTAGGACACCATGCTGGGGGATGGGAGCAGCTCATGTCACCAGGTCATGTCACCAGGTCATGTCACCAGGTCATGTCACCAGGTCATGTCACCAGCTCATGTCACCAGCTCATGTCACCAGGTCATGTCACCAGGTCATGTCACCAGGTCATGTCACCAGGTCATGTCACCAGGTCATGTCACCAGGTCATGTCACCAGCTCATGTCACCAGCTCATGTCACCAGGTCATGTCACCAGGTCATGTCACCAGGTCATGTCACCAGGTCATGTCACCAGGTCATGTCACCAGCTCATGTCACCAGGTCATGTCACCAGGTCATGTCACCAGGTCATGTCACCAGGTCATGTCACCAGCTCATGTCACCAGCTCATGTCACCAGGTCATGTCACCAGGTCATGTCACCAGCTCATGTCACCAGGTCATGTCACCAGGTCATGTCACCAGGTCATGTCACCAGGTCATGTCACCAGCTCATGTCACCAGCTCATGTCACCAGGTCAGTTTCTCTGCGTTTTTGCTTGTCTGTGTCTGTGTGTGTGTGTGTGTGTGTGTGTGTGTGTGGGTGTACGTGAGTGGCTGTGTATAGGTGCGTGTGTTAGTGCCTAATTATAGACTGCTATGCCAATAGTTATGCTAATGAATACCTTAATTCTGGCTGGTACCTGGGAGCAGTAATTAATGAGTGGTTTCCATACCATAATAACCACCATCGCTATGGAGAATGCTGTGAACTTACTATGATCCTTATAATCACACAGAGGCCCACCTCAGTAGCATAGTCTGAGGTGATTGGCTGCTACTTTTCTTGTTCAGCACAGATTGCCCACAGGCAGCCCCAGAGTGACAAATCAGAGATGTTGATAATGAAGACTGGAATATCAAGGTAAAATTGCAGTAGTTCAGGATGGATCAGATCATATTAGACTAGATTAGGCCATATAAAACCAGATTAAATCAGATAATATGAGATTTGACCAGATTAAGGAGGAGTTATCTCATGTCTATGGGTGGGAGGCAGGCTGGTCTGGCCTACTGCCCCCCAACATTTCATATCTGTAGGATTAAACATCTTGTAATTCTGACACTACACAGCATCTGTTCATCCCAGAGGGCACACACACACCCCTACCTCCTCACGTCCTCATCTGGTCCCCTGGTCTTCTGAGTTTTGACCCAGTGTTCCAGCTGTTGCATGGAGCTGGTTCTGGACAGGCCTGTCTCTGGCTCTGGAGCCTGGGCCTGTCCTGGGCCTCTCCCCGGGGTGCCCCCCACCTCCCCTGGGATGCAGTCCCCCGGCCGCACCCCGGGGCCGTTGAGCTGGGCCTGGCGGCAGGCAGAGACGGAGGCGGCGATGGCGGCGGCCTGGGCGGGGAGCAGCTTGATGCTGCTGATCTTGGTGAGAGGTCGCTCACAGCTACCATCTCTCTGGAAACCGTACTTGTCTCCTTGGACGCGCAGGGTGCTGTACTTGTCCACTACCCTGTGGCTGCTGTAGTCTCCTTCCTTAACAGTAGCATACTTGTGGCTGCTGTAGTCTCCTTCCTTAACAGTAGCATACTTGTCTCCTCGGTAGGTCCTGTACTTGTCCTCTCCTTCTCTGAGAGAAAGCTGTCTCCTGAGCTCCTTCTGTAGAGCCTGTTTTTGTTGGTCTCTCTGCTGGTCTCTCTGGAGGGCGTGACAGTCTCCCTGCTGGTCTCTCTGCTGGTATCCCTGCTGGTCTCTCTGCTGGTCTCTCTGGAGGGTGTGACAGTCTCTCTGTTGGTCTCTCTGCTGTTCTCCCTTCTGGTCTCTCTGGAGGGCGTGACAGTCTCTCTGCTGGTCTCCCTGCTGGTCTCTCTGGAGGGTGTGACAGTCTCTCTGCTGGTCTCTCTGCTGGTCTCTCTGGAGGGTGTGACAGTCTCCCTGCTGGTCTCTCTGCTGGTCTCTCTGGAGGGTGTGACAGTCTCTCTGCTGGTCTCTCTGCTGGTCTCTCTGGAGGGTGTGACAGTCTCTCTGCTGGTCTCTCTGCTGGTCTCTCTGCTGGTCTCTCTGGAGGGTGTGACAGTCTCTCTGCTGGTCTCTCTGCTGGTCTCTCTGGAGTGTGTGACAGTCACTCTGCTGGTCTCCCTGCTGGTCTTTCTGGAGTGTGTGATGGTCTCCCACCCTCTCCAGCGCGTACTTCTCTCCATCTCTTGTCAATAGGTACTTCTCTCCGTCTTTGGAAGGAGCATATTTCTCCTCCATCTGGGCGCCGCAGTCTTTCCCTGCTTTCTGCCCTGCAGTCTTCCTGTCCTCCTCTCTGTGCAGCAGGAGCCTCTCTCCGTCTCTCTGCAGCGTGTAACTCACCCCGTCCTGCGGTCACATTCATATTACTACTAATGATCACATTCATATTACTACTAATGATCACATTCATATTACTACTAATGATCACATTCATATTACTACTAATGATCACATTCATATTACTACTAATGATCACATTCATATTACTACTAGTGATCACATTCTTATTTCTACTAATGATCACATTCATATTACTACTAATGATCACATTCATATTACTACTAATGATCACATTCATATTACTACTAATGATCACATTCATTTTACTACTAATAATCACATTCATATTACTATTGCTAGTATTAATAATCACATTCACATTTGGGTGTGCCTGCCTTTGGCCAGATATTTTACCCCTCTAGTATTTCATAAGAATGTGTTTTCTGTATAAAGCACCTTTCACTGTGGAAGCTCACATGCAGGCTTAGAAGCGTTCAAGTTGCCCTGCACACTACGCCAGGACAGGCATTAATTTAAAGAACGGAACCATGTTGATGTTATGATGTAGAATTGAGTCTATTGATCACATTTGCTACACTTTCTAGACTACCGTCTTTTACGGAAAATGAGCTGCATTTTCAATAAACTGCACCCCATCAAAATGGGAGCTTTGTGTTTGTAAATCTGAGTGTAAGCCTGGAATATAGACGCACTTGATACGGGAGCAATGAAGCGATCTTACAGCATGCCGTTGTGTAACACACTTCGAAAACGAAAGTAAGTACGTAAGTGCGTAATGTATGTTTTCTATTGCCCGGGAATTAACTAATATTAACCTTTAGTTTAGATGCGTGAGTTCTAAATATTTCCGACGGTCCCCACAGTGTAAGATATTTTTCCGGAACGGTAGCTAGCTAGCTTTAGTTAGCTTCTGGGCTAAGTTAACTAGCATAATACTCGTAGCAATGCATCTACCATGCTAGTGGTACTTGTTAGCCTTCTCAGTAGTACATTTTGAAGCCATACAAAAGCGTTTGTGGCATAGTTTTTGTCCATGTTTTATTATAAAAACGTGCTATAAGCCGCATCAAAATATAAGCCTCACCACCACAAGAACAATTTTAAATCGGGGTATAAACGGCAGCTTTATTTCTAAAATACGGTAAACCGTCTTCCCTATTCATGATCTGAACTGGGGCTGTGTCTACTACCGCACACTTGTGCACTGACTTTCAGTGCTTAGGGCGCTTCACTCACAAAACCAGAATAATTCAGTGCACTGAAAGTACCAGGATGGCGCACTGCAAACGGTCCAAAAAAACAGTGTACAACGATGGACACTACTCGCCCTAAACGGGCGCCATCTTGGCTACGTAGCGGAAAAGGAGGAGCCCTTTCGGCAGCATTTTCCACTTTAGTGGAGAAGCGCGTTCATTTTGGCAGGTTTTGCGGGTGTGGCGAGCAGATTTGCGTCCGTCACTTCCACCAAGTGTTTAACGTAAGTGTTCCATTTGAGACAGCACTTATCAGCGATAGAGTGCACTGAATATGTAAGTGCACTGTTTTGCAGGGCACTGTATTGCAGTGTACTTCATAAAGTGCGCGGTAGTAGACACAGCCTGTGACTGAGGAACACTGAACACACACATGGTCTGAACTGTGACTAAGGAACACTGAACACACACATGGTCTGAACTGTGACTGAGGAACACTGAACACACTCACACACACATGCACAGTGCCTTTGTCTGTGGAAGAGTTTCTACTGGCCTTCTGGAGGCAGAGTGTGTCTCCCTGGCTCTGCAGGGTGAAGCGCTGCCTGTCTCTCTGCCCGGACGGCTTCTCCTCCCTCCTGGTCTCCTGCGATGAGGAGCGGGCGCTGGGGGGGACAGCCTGCCGGTTCCTCTCGTTGTTCTGGATCTCTGGCCGGGTCAGAACATGGTGGTTCTCCTGGTCCAGCTTCAGCTTGTCCTGCCTGAGAGGGAGAGAGGGAACAAGGGAGGGAGAGAAGGAGAAAGGGAAGGAGGGAGGAAGAGAGAGAAGGAGAGAGGGAAGGAGGGAGGGAGAGAGGGGAGGAGGGAGGGAGAGAAGGAGAGAGGGAAGAAGGGAGGGAGAGAAGGAGAGAGGGAAGGAGGGAGGGAAGAAGGGAGGGAGAGAAGGAGAGAGGGAAGGAGGGAGGGAGAGAAGGAGAGAGGGAAGAATGGAGGTAGAGAAGGAGAGAGGGAAGGAGGGAGGGAGAGAAGGAGAGAGGGAAGGAGGGAGGGAGAGAAGGAGAGAGGGAACAAGGGAGGGAGAGAAGGAGAAAGGGAAGGAGGGAGGGAGAGAGAGAAGGAGAGAGGGAAGGAGGGAGGGAGAGAGGGGAGGAGGGAGGGAGAGAAGGAGAGAGGGAAGAAGGGAGGGAGAGAAGGAGAGAGGGAAGAAGGGAGGGAGAGAAGGAGAGAGGGAAGGAGGGAGGGAGAGAAGGAGAGAGGGAAGAAGGGAGGGAGAGAAGGAGAGAGGGAAGGAGGGAGGGAGAGAAGGAGAGAGGGAACGAGGGAGGGAGAGAAGGAGAGAGGGAAGGAGGAAGGGAGAGAAGGAGAGAGGGAAGGAGGGAGAGAAGGAGAGAGGGAAGGAGGGAGAGAAGGAAGGAGGGAGGGAAGGAGGGAGAGATGGGGAGATGGAGAGAGGGAGGGAGAGGAGAGAGGGAAGGAGGGAGGGAGAGAAGGAGAGAGGGAAGGAGGGAGAGAAGGAGAGAGGGAAGGAGGGAGGGAGAGAAGGAAGGAGAGAGGGAAGGAGGGAGGGAGAGAAGGAGAGAGGGAAGGAGGGAGAGAAGGAGGGAGAGAAGGAAGGAGGGAGGGAAGGAGGGAGAGATGGGGAGATGGAGAGAGGGAAGGAGAGAGGGAGAGATGGAGGGAGAAAAGGAGGGATGGAGAGAGGGAAGGATGGAGGGAGAGGGAGAGAAAGATGGAGGGAGAGACAGTGTAAGACAAAATACAGTGTGATGTGTGTGTGAGACGTGTGTGTGCTTGTGACCATGTCTGTGGTGTAGATCTACCTCCTGATTGGCTCAGTGTGCACCAGAGCAGCATCTGTCATCACCTTCATCCAGTCCTCCATATCCTTCACTGTGTCCGTGCAGAAATAATACGTCCTCATGTTGGGGTGAGTCGCCTGGAGACAGGACAGTGTTTGTGTGAGTGAATGTGTGTGTGTGTGTGTGTGTGAGTATGTGAGTGTGCCTGGCTCACCTTGAAGGCGTACTTCCTGCTGATGTGGTCGTCCACAGACAGCATGGAGATGTGGAAGCTGGGCAACAGGATGCTCCCCAGGACCACTTCCTCCTTCTCATCTACAGGACAGGAAGTAGAGCGTCAACACAGGAAGTAGACACAGCAGAGAGAGCAAGAGAGAGTGAGTTGCTCTGGTGTTCCAGTTCTTGTCTTCTACTCTTCCTGTTCCATCTGCTGTCCATGTTCTCCTGAGGTAGGTTCTCTCTACTCTGTCTTCTCCTGAGGTAGGTTTTCTCTACTCTGTCCTTTCCTGAGGTAGGTTCTCTCTACTCTGTCTTCTCCTGAGGTAGGTTCTCTCTACTCTGTCTTCTCCTGAGGTAGGTTCTCTCTACTCTGTCTTCTCCTGAGGTAGGTTCTCTCTACTCTGTCTTCTCCTGAGGTAGGTTCTCTCTACTCTGTCTTCTCCTGAGGTAGGTTCTCTCTACTCTGTCTACTCCTGAGGTAGGTTCTCTCTAATCTGTCTTTTTTGAGGGTTTAGGTTGGTTTAGGTGCAGTTCCCTGGGCATATGTGAAGCCCTCTGTGACATTGCTTGTGAAAAGGGCTATACAAATACTTGATTTACTAACATCCTGAATCACCACTGTGTGTGTGTGCGTGTGTATGTAAGTGTTTGTGTGTGCATGTGTGTGTGTAAGTGTGTGTGCATGTGAGTGTGTATGTAAGTTTGTGTGTGTGTGTGCATGTGTGTGAGTGTGTATGTAAGTGTGTGCATGTGTGTGTGTGCTCACCCCGGTAGTAGAAGAGACACATGTCAGACAGAACAAACCACCTCTTCTTCCAGAGCTTCATCCCAGTGCTGTCCTGCAGGGGGCAGCAGAGCAGAGGGTCACACACACTCACACTCTCGCTGGTCTGAGTGTGATGTCAGTAAGAGTGGCTCATGTTTGTGTGTGCAGGTGCTTAACAGGCTTCGCTCACTGAATTACAAGAGCCTGAATGGTTGAGATAATATTATAGACACGTGTGTGTGTGTGTGGGCCTCTCTGGACTGTGTGTCGGTGTGTGTGTGTGTGAGAGTGTGTGTGTGCCATGCAGCTGAAAGCTGCCACTACATAGAACTGCACGTGTCCATTATGGCCGCTGTAATAACACCCAAAAAACACTGTCTCCTGGTGTGTGTGCGTGTGAGTGTGTGTGAGAGAAAGAGAGAGACCCTACAGTCTCAGTTCTCTCTCCTCAACAGTAGTAACAGTGGTATAGTCAAATTGTAGTATAGTGGTATGTTTGTAGATAGAGCAGTGTAGTATAGTGGTATGTTTGTAGATAGAGCAGTGTAGTATAGTGGTATGTTTGTAGATAGAGCAGTGTAGTATAGTGGTATGTTTGTAGATAGAGCAGTGTAGTATAGTGGTATGTTTCTAGATAGAGCAGTGTAGTATAGTGGTATGTTCGTAGATAGAGCAGTGTAGTATAGTGGTATGTTTGTAGATAGAGCAGTGTAGTATAGTGGTATGTTTGTAGATACAGCAGTGTAGTATAGTGGTATGTTTGTAGATAGAGCAGTGTAGTATAGTGGTATGTTTGTAGATAGAGCAGTGTAGTATAGTGGTATGTTTGTAGATAGAGCAGTGTATTATAGTGGTATGTTTGTAGATAGAGCAGTGTAGTATAGTGGTATGTTTGTAGATAGAGCAGTGTAGTATAGTGGTATGTTTGTAGATACAGCAGTGTGCTGATATGGCTCCTTCCAGCTTTTAGTACAGTAGTCTACTGTCGTATAGTAGCAGTTTAGTATATTAGTATACAGCTTAGTGTGTTAGTATTAATATACACAGCATAGTGTGTGAGTATGGTAGTATACAGTGTGAGTATGGTAGTATAAAGTGTGAGTATGGTAGTATACAGTGTGAGTATGGTAGTATACAGTGTGAGTATGGTAGTATACGGTGTGAGTATGGTAGTATACAGTGTGAGTATGGTAGTACTGCAGTATCCTACCTGCTTATAGAGCCAGCTGCTCCTCGTGGCTGGAGCGTTGGGGTTTCTCTTGATGGAGTTGGACCTTTTCCCAAAGTTGTGCACCTTCCTCGATGACCTGGAGGGCTGGAGATACAGGAGATGTTATATAGGTGATGTTATAGTGGAGAAACTGTACTTCCTGTTGGTAAATGTTTCCTATAGATCACACTTTGTGGAAATACTAACTGCATCTAGGAAGCTTTTATAAAAGGAAGCATGCTGACCGCAGAGTGGCCTCTGAAAGGAGACTGCAATTTATTATTAATAACAAACTTGTGTGGTACATGGGTGCACAACACACACTCTCTCTCTCTCTCACACACACACACACACACTGACCCGTGTGGTGGTGTGTGTGGGGCTACTGGGGAGGGTGCTGTAGTCGGTGTAGTTGGACGCCTCACTCATGGTGCTCAGAGGACGCTCTGCCTTGTCACCTTGCTCAGACCTGGGAGCTGGTCTGAGGGGGAGAGAGAAAGGGAGAGAGAGACTAATTATAACATGAAGAGGACATAAATACAGTTTTGCCTCAAACTGTCAAATCAATGAAGAAGTTAAGAGACAAGGCAATTAGGCTGTGTGTGAGAGAGAGTGTGTGTGTGGGGGGAACTTATTGCTTGGTGAATCAGCGAACAGAGGGTCTAATCTCTGAGGCTCCAGTCAGCTTGTATCTCTGAAGGCAGACTGCGTGTTTGTGTTTGTGTGTGTGTGTGTGCGTGCGTGTGTGTCAGGCTCTAGTCCAGAACAGAGCATCTATCTCAGGAAACACTCAGCATTTCAACCTCACCCCCCTTGTCCTGAGAGGAGGGGAAGAGAAGAGGAAGGCCTGTACTCCTCTGCCTCACTGGGAGGGTTAGTAGTCCAGAGGGCTAAGGGAGAGGTGGGGTTGGGGAGAGGTGGGGTTGGGGAGAGGTGGGGTTGGGGGGATGCAGGGATGGATGGAGAGATGAAGTGATTGAGATGGATGTTTCTGGAAGGGGCACATGGTGTAGTGGTTCAGCTCCTCCTGGGAAGAGGTTGTTACTCCTGCACACTCTGATCAATGATGGAACAGCCAGCCAGACACACTTGACAAAATACAGCCAGCCAGTCAGTCAAACTAATTATATGCTTTACACCATTACCTGTCTGTTCCAGGCTTACTGGCTGTTTCAGGCTTTGAGGCTGTACCAGTGTGGACACAGTTCACTCTAGGAACACACAAAGGGAGATGAAATAAATCCAATAAATGAAAATAAAATCCAAACAAACACTCCAAATGATGACATGGCAAATATAGGTGAGTGAGTGAGTGATTGAGAAGAGGAGCGTGGAGACATGGTTTCCATCTCTCTCCTCTCATGAGCTCAGTGCTCCACTTCTCATGTGCCACATCTCAGAGGCATATCAGTCCCTCAGCCTGTGTGTGTGAGTGTGTGTTTATGTCTGTGAGTGTGTCTGTATGTGTGTGAGTGTGTGTCTGTTTGTGTGTATGTGTGTGTTTCAGAGGAGACAAAACACTTACTGGTCGTTGATGACAAAGATGCAGTTGTCTTGGGATGGGATGCCTGAGACTGGGTGCTTACAGGTCACCTTCCGCTCATTATGACTGCAGGAGAGAGAGAGAGAGAGGTAGAGAGAGAGAGAGAGAGAGAGGTAGAGAGAGAGAGAGAGGTAGAGAGAGAGAGAGAGAGAGAGAGAGAGAGAGAGAGAGAGAGAGAGAGAGAGAGAGAGAGAGAGAGAGAGAGAGAGAGAGAGAGAGAGGAGGCCGGCAGGCGAAAGGAGGAGACAGGAAGAGAAAGTCAGGGAGGGCGAATTACATTTTAGTTGATAACTAGAGAGGGTACTGACAGCTAGAGAGTTTCTGCAGCTGGGGCTTGTTTGCTGTATCACCTCCAAACTTTGAAACTAATATAAAACATCCAAACATTTGGAGAAAGACAATATTTTTCATGGCTGGTAAACTTAATTGAAATAAAGTGTTGGGACCAAGTCCATTGATTCACTATGCGATCCATCATTAGATGTGTGTGTGTGTGGGGGGGGGGGAGGGGTCCACGACTTTTCCAGCCGAACCGTCCAGATCCCTCCTCTAACAACCTGCTAGCACCATGCTAACCCTCTGCTAACAGCTTGCTACTACCATGCTAACCCTCTGCTAACAGCTTGCTACTACCATGCTAACCCTCTGCTAACAGCTTGCTACTACCATGCTAACCCTCATCTAATAGCCTGCTAGCACCATGCTAACCCTCTGCTAATAGCCTGCTAGCACCATGCTCACCCTCTGCTAACAGCCTACTACCACTGTTTCACACTGCTATAAATACCTAGACTATTTTTGTTATAAAGAGAGAAAAAAGAGTGAGAGAGTGAGAGAAAGAGAGAGATGGGGATAAAGAGGGAGAGAGAGAGAGAGAGAGAGAGAGAGAGAGAGAGAGAGAGAGAGAGAGGATGAGTGAGAAAGAGAGATGGGGAGAGAGGTGTCTCCACACACACACACCCTCCACACACACATACAGATCAGTCTCCCCACACAGCTCAGGGCTCTCAAGTGTGAGCTAGGCTCAGCCCGGTAGAATGCCCAGGGGCCCAGCAAGGACAGGCTCAGCTACCCAGCCGGGCAGCTCTGTTCCTGGGCTGCATCCAGCACCAAGACCCCCCTCCTCCCCTGGAGATCATCCAGCACCAAGACCCCCCTCCTCCCCTGGAGATCATCCAGCACCAAGACCCCCCTCCTCCCCTGGAGATCATCCAGCACCAAGACCCCCCTCCTCCCCTGGAGATCATCCAGCACCAAGACCCCCCTCCTCCCCTGGAGATCATCCAGCACCAAGACCCCTCAGGACCAGTTGGGACATGCTCCTTCAACACACACACAGAGATAAAAACACACGCATACACACAGATAAAAACACACACACACAAACACAAACACACACTCCAGAGGGAGGGACATGGATTGCATTTGAACATCCTTCACATGGCCGCCATGACTCAGAATAACCTGATGACAAGCTGCACAGTTATTCATGATGCTTCCTAATGATTGGCCTTGGAAAATGTGTGTGCTTGTGTGTCACAGATTTCTCCAACAACAATGCAGACATAAATCTACTTGGAGACAAAATGAAGTGGTCTAAGTGGACCACCCTGATGTCTTCAGTTAGCCACAGGTGGACCCATGTCATTGTCCACGAGCAATTTACAAAACATGCAAAGGATCATGGGTAATAGGTGGATGTGTCAGTGACTTCATCTACAGTCAACATACAGCCAATAAGCATGTAGCTAGAACCCAGCCAATCAGCATGTAGCTAGAACCCAGCCTATCAGCATGTAGCTAGAACAGAATCCAGTCTATCAGCGGGAACCCAGCCTATCAGCATGTAGCTAGAACAGAACCCAGCCTATTTGCATGTAGCTAGAATCCAGTTTATCAGATAGAATCCAGTTTATCAGCTAGAATCCAGTTTATCAGCTAGAACCCAGCCTATCAGATAGAACCCAGCCTATTAGATATCTGTGTTCTAGAGGTGATGTTTGTGCTACTCCTTCCTCAGGGCTGAAGCAAGTCAGTTACATAACAGCTACAGCATCTCCTTTACCCTTCCTATCTCTCCTCTCCTCCCATCCCCCTCCCTCTCCATGCTCCATCACTTCACAAGTTGCTCTAACAACCTCGCTGTGACAAATTAGACCAATTACTGCGTGTGTCTGAGGGCTGGTTGTATGTTAGAGAACGCAGGGTGAGCTGAGAGTGGAGGAATAGAGATGAGGGAGGGAGAGAGAGAGAGACGGACAGAGAGACAGAGAGAGAGACAGAGAGAGAAACAGAGAGAGAGAGAGAGAGAGAGAGAGAGAGAGAGAGAGAGAGAGAGAGAGAGAGAGAGAGAGAGAGGGAAGAGAGTGAGGAGGGAGGGAGCAGAGCGGGAGAGGACACACGCGGGCGCGAACCGACATTCATATTTGCAGCCAGGCTTTTTAGTAATACATTGTCATTCAGCAAATCCAGCCAACAATCTAACAAAACTGTCAAAACATTCGTTTAGAAATTAAACAATAACCTTCTCATTAATAAACATGTATTCTGCGGACATTTCACTTGGTTGAAAACCCGTCACCTCGTGAACACTTGTTGCCTATACTGATATTAAAGAGCAACTATCAACCGTCAATCATATCCGGTGACTCATCGCATAAAAACTATGGAAAACGTTTCCTTACAAACGTCTCACAGGCACTGATGTCATTCTCATTCAGACGAGACATGTATTCTCCTGCATGTTTACTCACGAGTAAGAATCTTGAGAAGCTGCGGGAGGAAACCGTAAAGACGGGTGCGGAACCGGAGCGATACCGCCGCTGTGTCCAGATGTGGACTCCAGTTGAGCAGCGCGTTCGCCCAATCTCCAGCTCGCTCCCGCAACCATTTGCCGCGCGTAACCGTCCGTGCTAGAAACGGTGGTTGAGCACGGTGTGCTCTTGTCAGAGATACAACCACTGATGTCATAATTATCATTCTGTGTGATCGGACTGCGCTCACTCCATTGGCTTAAAAGTGATTTCATGGGCACGGAAAGAAACATGAAATGCTGCTGATGGAGCAGGGCTACGCACACGGAAGAAGCGCGAGCGTAGCCATGTGGCGTGTGGGGAACAGGAGTGTTGCAGGGTAGAGTGACTGATTGGCGGACCTCCACACAGACGACAGTCCTATTCTAGTAGTTTCCAGCCCGTAGCCTTCGCGTGCTGCCTACACTCCACCCACAGATGGAGCGCTTGGTAACTATGCAACAGCAATAAAGCAACGTGCCCTCTGGCCGCTCTCCTCTGGTTATCTGTGGGAGCATCCGTTCAACAGAGAAAGAGAGAGCAGAGCCACAGGGGAACGTGCAGTGATGAGAGAGAGAGAGAGAGAGAGGGAGGGAGAGAGAGAGAGGGGGGGAGTTCTCTAAGACTCTGGTCTGTGGAAAATCATGTGTTCTGTATTTCTGGTCTGTGGAATATCTAGGGTTCTATGTGCTATGAGGAGGAGAGCTGAGTCTATGGTGAGAATGTGTACAGAGGTGTGTGTGTGTATGTTTATGTTTATGTTTATGTGTGTGCATATGTGAGTGTGTGAATGAGACATTCAGCTGTTCTAATTCTCAGCCTGATTCCAGACAAACAGACACTTCTCCTTCTCCTCTCCTCCTCTACCACCCTCTGTGAGTATGTGAGGCGTGGAGGATATGAGGAGTGGAGGATGTGAGGAGGAGAGGATGTGAGGAGTGGAGGATATGAGGAGTGGAGGATATGAGGAGTGGAGGATATGAGGAGTGGAGGATATGAGGAGGAGAGGATATGAGGAGGAGAGGATATGAGGAGTGGAGGATATGAGGAGTGGAGGATATGAGGAGTGGAGGATGTGAGGAGTGGAGGATGTGAGGAGGAGAGGATATGAGGAGGAGAGGATATGAGGAGTGGAGGATATGAGGAGTGGAGGATATGAGGAGTGGAGGATGTGAGGAGGAGAGGATATGAGGAGGAGAGGATATGAGGAGGGGAGGATATGAGGAGTGGAGGATATGAGGAGTGGAGGATATGAGGCGTGGAGGATGTGAGGAGTGGAGGATATGAGGAGGAGAGGATATGAGGAGGAGAGGATATGAGGAGTGGAGGATATGAGGAGTGGAGGATATGAGGCGTGGAGGATATGAGGAGGAGAGGATATGAGGAGTGGAGGATATGAGGAGTGGAGGATGTGAGGAGGAGAGGATATGAGGAGGAGAGGATATGAGGAGTGGAGGATATGAGGAGTGGAGGATATGAGGCGTGGAGGATGTGAGGAGTGGAGGATATGAGGAGGAGAGGATATGAGGCGTGGAGGATATGAGGAGGAGAGGATGTGAGGAGTGGAGGATGTGAGGAGGAGAGGATATGAGGAGGAGAGGATATGAGGAGGAGAGGATATGAGGAGGAGAGGATGTGGTAAGGAGGATGTGCCCGCGTGTACTAGCAGATTACCATGCTCTACACACCAGATTACCATGCTCTAAAAAAACTAAATTACCATGCTCTACACACCAGATTACCATGCTCTACACACCAGATTACCCTGCTCTACACACCAGATTACCCTGCTCTACACACCAGATTACCATGCTCTACACACCAGATTACCATGCTCTAAAAAAACTAAATTACCATGCTCTACACACCAGATTACCATGCTCTACACACCAGATTACCCTGCTCTACACACCAGATTACCATGCTCTACACACCAGATTACCATGCTCTACACACCAGATTACCATGCTCTACACACCAGATTACCCTGCTCTACACACCAGATTACCATGCTCTACACACCAGATTACCATGCTCTACACACCAGATTACCCTGCTCTACACACCAGATTACCATGCTCTACACACCAGATTACCCTGCTCTACACACAAGGTTTGTCTGGGATGACACAGGGTGCAGCCTGGTTACCTGGGCAACAGGTGAGAGGATCTCTGTAGAATGACAATTGGAGGAGGGGGAGAGGAGAGGGGCAGAGGAGAGGAAAGGGGAGAGGAGATGGGGAGAGGATAGTTTTTGTGTTTTGATCTGTTTCTATTCATTGTCACCAGTAAAGAACACATAAACATTAATGTTGAGTCTGTGCAAAGTTTCAGGCATAAAAGATTGTGCTGTTTGTGTGTGTGTGTGTATGTATGAGAAAGAGAATGTGAGTGTGTGTGTAACCCTGGTAGTAGCAGCCGTGTAAGACAGGACTCTCCTGAGGTTGAGCTGTTAAATAATGCTGTTGCTGAAGGCAGAGAGGACTAAGATTCATTAAGGCTAGCTAGTTCTCCACCTGCACAAGAGTTAGCTAGGGCTAGTTCACCTGCACAAGAGTTAACTAGGGCTAGTTCACCTGCACAAGAGTTAGCTAGGGCTAGTTCTCCACCTGCACAAGAGTTAGCTAGGGCTAGTTCACCTGCACAAGAGTTAGCTAGGGCTAGTTCACCTGCACAAGAGTTAGCTAGGGCTAGTTCACCTGCACAAGAGTTAGCTAGGGCTAGTTCACCTGCACAAGAGTTAGCTAGGGCTAGTTCACCTGCACAAGAGTTAGCTAGGGCTGGTTCACCTGCACAAGAGTTAGCTAGGGCTAGTTCACCTGCACACGAGTTAGCTAGGGCTAGTTCACCTGCACAAGAGTTAGCTAAGGCTAGTTCACCTGCACAAGAGTTAGCTAAGGCTAGTTAACTTTCTACCGGCACAAAAGTTAGCTGTCTTCCTATACTGAGCACTCTCTTGTGTACTGTGTGGTAGTGTGTGGTACTGAGTATATCAGTAAATCACACTCTCTCAAATGCTTTTAAATGATGCAAACTGTCTTTCTACAGCCACACAGCACACACACAGGTCAAATAAAGATTAGGAACACACACACACACACAGATAGGAACATACACACACAATAGAAGGAGCCCATTTCAGCCACCCACACAGTTTAGAAAAAACACTGACACATGTACGCACACACAGTTACACACGCGTACATAAACACACACACAGTGTTTCCCACACATACACTAATTTGTGGCGGTGCGCCACAGAATCAACACCAGCAGCCACATTGCGTTTCGTAAAAATAAAAATAAATGACTATTTAGGTTAAAACACGCAGCGAATTCGTTCAGCTGCATTTCCTTTCCCTGCTCTCCATCCGTCTCTGTCAATCACTTGTCTTTCTCACATACGCACACAGTCATAACATCAGCACACGTTAGCAACGATACATACATATGCCGTTCTAGTAAGACCGACAGCTATATCAGCGAGCCTTTAGCATTAGTGCCGTAGCTAAAGGTCTAGGAAAGTTGAGGCTACTTTTCGCTAGTACCTACGAACATGTTTTAAGGTTCCCCTTCGTTCTTTTGGTGAGAAGTCTCAGGAGCTAGCTACTTACCCGGCGTCATGGAGCCGACCAGTTAAATAGTTATTTATGCATATGCAGAAATGATTTGTTTGTTGTTGTTAATTTTGTGAAGGTGTGAATCATTTTGGATTAATATTAGTATAATAAAGTTCTGTGTAGTTTAACAAATTATCAACGAAGGAATTATTGCGACCCCCCCCCCAAATCCGCCATAAATAGCTTTCTAATCTGTGGGAAACACTGGACTGCTGGGCTACACATGTATTTAAGACATGAACAGATTAAGACAAACAGAGATTAAGAAAAATATATATTTGAATGTAATCCAGACCTAAAGAATCTACAAAATAATGTCCAGATTAGTTTTGTGGGACTAGGGATTTAAAGCTTTCTTTATCTCTTTCTCTCTCCTTCTAGCTCCCCCTTTCTCCCCCATCTTTTATTCCTCTCTCACTCTTGCTCCTATTGTATCCTCCCTCTCTCTCCCCCTCTCTCCATATCTCACTCTCTCTCCCCCTCTCTCTCACACTCTCTCTCCATCTCACTCTCTCCATTTCTCTCTCTCCAGCTCTCATCCATCTCCCAGATCTCCTCTCCTGTCACACACAAACACACATACAGGAACCACAACCCGCCTTTTGGGATGAGCAGCCATGGAGAGGGGGGGTTATTCTCTCCTCCCAACAAAATGAAGTTAGAGTGCAACTGGGTCAGAACATGAGGACCAGGACTAGCATCTGGCAGAACATACTGTATACACAGTGAGTGACCCTCTGCAGTGGACTGCAGCAACATTAGAACATGACTATCTGGGTCATCTGCTCATGCTGCAGAGTGGAGAGACACACATACTCACTCATACACACACATATAAATGTACACATCGATACACACACACTCGTACACACACTCATACACGCACTCATACACACATAAACACACATAGAGATATACACACTAATACTCACACATATCTGAAGCAGAGGGTAGCTGGGTTAGGCCGTATTGCCATGAGCCACCATACTCCAGGGTCTGGGTTGTCATGGTTACCAGTTTGCTTCTATCACAAAGACATACATACACACACAGCGTAGATGCATTTCCTACCTTTCTTAGTCGTCGTCGTCGTCGTCGTCGTCGTCGTCGTCGTCATCTGCCGCTTGTCCGATCGGGTCGCGGGGGCAGCGACCTAAGCAGGGAGGCCCAGACTTCCCTCCCCCCGGCCACTTCCGCCAGCTCTTCCTGGGGGACCCCAAGGCGTTCCCAGGCCAGCTGAGAGACATAGTCCCTCCAGCGTGTCCTGGGTCTTCCCCGGGGCCTCTTCCCAGTGGGACGTGCCCGGAACACCTCACCAGGGAGGCGTCCAGGAGGCATCCTAATCAGATGCCCGAGCCACCTCAGCTGGCTCCTCTCGACGCGGAGGAGCAGCGGTTCTACTCTGAGCCCCTCCCGGATGACCGAGCTTCTCACCCTATCTCTAAGGGAGAGCCCGGACACCCTACGGAGAAAGCTCATTTCGGCCGCTTGTATTCGCGATCTCGTTCTTTCGGTCACTACCCATAGTTCGTGACCATAGGTGAGGGTAGGAACGTAGATCGACTGGTAAATAGAGAGCTTCGCCTTTCGACTCAGCTCCTTCTTCACCACGACGGACCGATGCAGAGCCCGCATCACTGCGGACGCCGCACCGATCCGCCTGTCGACCTCGCACTCCATTCTTCCCTCACTCGTGAACAAGACCCCGAGATACTTGAACTCCTCCGCTTGGTTCAGGATCTCCTCCCCGACCCGGAGATGGCACTCCACCCTTTTCCGGTCGATTACCATGGCCTCAGATTTGGAGGTGCTGATTCGCATCCCAGCCGCTTCACATTCGGTTGCGAACCGCTCCAGTGAGAGCTGAAGGTCACGGCCCGATGAAGCCAACAGGACCACATCATCCGCAAAAAGCAGCGACCCGATCCTGAGGTCACCAAACCGGACCCCCTCAACACCCTGGCTGCGCCTAGAAATTCTGTCCATATAGGTAATGAACAGAATCGGTGACATAGGGCAGCCCTGGCGGAGTCCAACCCTCACCGGAAACAAGTTCGACTTACTACCGGCAATGCGGACCAAACTCTGGCACCGGTCGTACAGGGACCGGACAGCCCCGATCAGGAAATCCGGTACCCCGTACTCTCGGAGCACCCCCCACATGAGCCCCCGAGGGACACGGTCGAACGCCTTTTCCAAATCCACAAAACATGTGTAGACTGGTTGGGCAATGTGGTTTTCGTCCTTTCTTAGTCAATCCATTAATTTGTCTGTCTTAAACCACAACTTACCCTCACCTATGAATGACACCCCCCCCCTCAAACACACACACACATACATACACACACATACTGGAGGAGATAGAGGTAAGGGGGGGAGGGAGAGGAGAGAGGGAGATAGAGAGAGAAACTTGGAGAGAAAAGGTGACAGAGAGGGAGATATAGAAACAGAGGAGAGAAAGGGTGAGAAATATAGAGAGACAGAGATCAGTAAACAGAAACTCAGTTCTACACAGATCCGCTCCATACTGAGAATGTTACAATGTTATCCAGCTCAATGCTGCCCTCTGCTGGACACTGCATGTTCTAACAGTACCAGACACACACACAGGCACACAGTCACACACACACACACACAACACTCTCTGATTGCGCCAAACACCGGGATGTAGTGTGATGGCTGGTCTCTTGCTGTTGAATTGAACAAGCTAGACCCGTCCAGCTGAAGAAACTCTGCTGTCACACTCTGCTGTCACACTCTGCTGTCACACTCTGCTGTCACACTCTGCTGTCACACTCTGCTGTCACACTCTGCTGTCACACTCTGCTGTCACACTCTGCTGTCACACTCTGCTGTTACACTCTGCTGTCACACTCTGCTGTTACACTCTGCTGTTACACTCTGCTGTCACACTCTGCTGTCACACTCTGCTGTTACACTCTGCTGTTACACTCTGCTGTTACACTCTGCTGTCACACTCTGCTGTTACACTCTGCTGTTACACTCTGCTGTTACACTCTGCTGTCACACTCTGCTGCCTCATTCTGCTGTCACACTCTGCTGTCACACTCTGCTGCCTCATTCTGCTGTCACACTCTGCTGTCACACTCTGCTGTTACACTCTGCTGTTACACTCTGCTGTTACACTCTGCTGTCACACTCTGCTGTTACACTCTGCTGTCTTATTCTGCTGTCACACTCTGCTGTCACACTCTGCTGTTACACTCTGCTGTTACACTCTGCTGTTACACTCTGCTGTCACACTCTGCTGTTACACTCTGCTGTCTTATTCTGCTGTCACACTCTGCTGTCACACTCTGCTGTTACACTCTGCTGTTACACTCTGCTGTCACACTCTGCTGTTACACTCTGCTGTTACACTCTGCTGTCACACTCTGCTGTTACACACTGCTGTCTTATTCTGCTGTCACACTCTGCTGTCACACTCTGCTGTCACACTCTGCTGTTACACTCTGCTGTTACACTCTGCTGTCACACTCTGCTGTCACACTCTGCTGTTACACTCTGCTGTCACACTCTGCTGTCACACTCTGCTGTTACACTCTGCTGTCACACTCTGCTGTCACACTCTGCTGTCACACTCTGCTGTCACACTCTGCTGTTAAACTCTGCTGTTACACTCTGCTGTTATACTCTGCTGTCACACGGGAGGGAAAGAGAGAGAGAGGGGGGAGAGAGAGAGAGGGAGGGAGAGAGGGAGGCAGGGCGAGGGAGAGAGCGGTAGGGAGGTAGAGAGAGAGAGATGGAGAGAGAGAGAGAGAGAGAAAGAGAGGAGAGAGAGATAGAGAGATAGAGAGAGAGAGAGAGAGAGAGAGAGAGGAGAGAGAGAGAGAGAGAGAGGAGAGAGAGAGAGAGAAAGAGATGGAGAGAGAGAGAGAGAGAGAGAGAGAGAGAGAGAGAGAGAGAGAGGAGAGAGAGAGATGGAGAGGGAGGGAAGTCCTGGGTGTATAGTTGATTATTGCAGACATCACAAGCTGGAGTATCCAATCTCTTTTCAATTAGTTTGTGTGTGTCTGTGTGTGTGTGTCTGTGTGTGTGTGTGTGTGTGTGGATGTCTTGCTCACTCTCCCCTCTTTTTCTCTCCCCCCTGTCTCGCTCTCCATCTTTGTCGTCCTTCTCTCCATCACTTGTTCCACCTGTTAGAGACATTTGCTAACAACAGACTGTTGCAGGGAAGAGACCAGGACTGGAGAAAGAGAGAGAGAGAGTTTTGTTCGGTATTCATCCTCGTCTTTAACCGTTAGAATTCTATATTTAGAACACCAGAGCTCCAGTTTCATTAGCTGTCCTTAGAGACAACACACACATGCAGACATGCACACACACATGCAGACATGCACACACACATGCAGACATGCACACACACATGCAGACATGCACACACACATGCAGACATGCACACACACATGCAGACATGCACACACACACTTGTTTTATTGCCAGTGAAGGAGCTGTAGGTGTGCCAGACCTAAACCAGGACCACAGTGTGTGTTTGTTTGTATGGCTCTCTGAGTGTTTATGTGCATGTGTGTGTGTGCATGTGTGTGTGTGCATGTGTCTTTGTGCATGTGTGTGTGTGCATGTGTGTGTGTGCATGTGTGCATGTGTGCATGTGTGTGTCTGTGCGTGCATGTGTCTGTTTGTGCATTTGTCTGTGTGCATGTGTCTGTGTGCATGTGTCTGTGTGCATGTGTGTGTGCATGTGTGTGTGTGCATGTGTCTATGTGCATGTGTCTGTGTGCATGTGTCTGTGTGCATCTGTGTGTGTGCATGTGTGTGTGCATGTGTGTGTGTGCATGTGTGTGTGTGCATGTGTCTGTGTGCTCTCTCCAGACTATGGTGGATGCCAGACAACATACCAGAGATGCTCTAATCTAATACATGACCACACACACACACACGGCCAGCAGCTTGAGCTGGTGATGAACCAACCCAACCTCACACAGAGGAGAGATTCTTACACATGTCATCACCATGCAAAGTCATTATTTCAGCTTGGCTAATTTGAATTAGCTGTAGAGTTAGCTGTGGAGAATTAATCCCTTTAGCGTTTAAGTTGTGTGCGCACACACAGGATTTGATACGGTTAACCATGAAATCCTACTCGCCAGACTTTTTGAGAAAGGCATCACTGGCACTGCACTTCAGTGGATCTCATCCTATCTGTCGGGAAGATCCTACCAGGTCTCCTGGGGAGGCAAAGTGTCAGGCCCCCGCCAGCTCTCCACTGGTGTCCCACAGGGCTCCATCCTTGAACCCCTCCTCTTCTCTCTGTACACCACCTCACTTGGACCAATCATCACCTCCCATGGCTTCTCCTACAACTGCTACGCTGACGACACGCAGCTGTACCTGTCGTTCCTCCCGACTGATCCGGGGATCTCAGTTAGGATCGAAGCCTGCCTTACAGACATCTCTCCCTGGTGACCGAGCACCACCTCCAGCTGAACCTCGCCAAAGCAGAACTTCTCATCATCCCGGCTAAACCCTCTATCTCCCACGATCTCTCAATCACCCTGGGATCTGCGACGGTGACCCCTTCATCCTCTGCCAGGAACCTTGGGGTGACCATGGATGACAAGCTGAGATGACATGATGAGCTCTCCCTCAAGGCCCACATTGCTGCGGTCTCCCGGTCGAGTAGATTCACCCTCTACAACATCCAGAAGATCAGGAAATACCTGTCTGAGCATTCCACCCAGCTGCTAGTCCAAGCACTTGTCCTCTCAAAGTTGGACTACTGCAACTCGCTGCTCGCCGGTCTCACACCTGATACTGACCTTCCGAGCGGTGAACCGGACTGCACCCGACTACATCAAGTCTATGCTCCAGCCTTAAACCCCCACCCGCCACCTACGGTCTTTTTCTGACAACCGTCTGGTGGTCCCACCGCTCAAGAGTGCCCTGTCCCAACACAAGCTCTTCTCCTGTCTGGCCCCCCAATGATGGAATCAACTCCCCACCTCCATCAGAGACACTGACTGTCTCCCCACCTTCAAGAAAAGGCTCAAGACGCACTTGTTCCGGGAGTACAACGGTACTTAGGAATGATTGGCTGGACCTGATGTTAAGTTTCCTCCAGGATCACAATAACTCTTACTGAGAGACTTGTTGCTCTTGTTGGTTAGTTGAAAATGAATTATTGTACTCGCTGTGAAATGTATTATTGTTGCTTGCTTTTTCCACAGGTACACACTTGCACTTTTGAGGTTCATGTTGTTTAGTTGTAACTTTTTAACTACATTGTCTTATGGTTCTTCCCTTTGGGACTTATTTGGTTTTCACAATGTATGCTTCATGTTTTGGCTGCTTGCAATGTTTGGGACTACCTCATTGTTATTATCAGTGACCTATGCACTTTTGTAAAACTCTCTCTTGGAAGTTGCTTTGGATAAAAGCATCTGCTAAATGCATACATGTAAATGTGTGTGTGCACAGACGTGTGTGTGTGAGTGCACGGATGTGTGTGTGTTCCAGGTCCCATGCCAGTGCTCTGGGTTAGTTGGTGTTGTGATGGGACAGCTAGGACATTTCCTGCCAACCCTCCCACACACACACACTCAAACACACACACACACAGGGCTACATCATGTGCCACCCAGCAAACGTACAGGGAGGAAGGTGTTTCTGGAACATTACTCCTCTTTCTTCAGAAGCTGATCAGCCTTAAACTGAGTAAAACCTAGAACACTGGAGTAGCCCCAGCCAAAGCCTCTCCTCAGCCCTCTCACCAGACCCAGCTGGTTCCTAACCAGGACCAGATGACCTCCTCAACACCACGTTCTCACGTTGCAGCAGGGGAGACAACAACAACATCCTCCCTCCCTCTCTTTCTATATCTCAATCTCTTCTCCCTCCCTATATGTCAATCTCTTCTTCTCTCTTCCTCCCTCTATATATTTCAATGTCTCCTTCTCTTTCTCTATCTCAATCTCTTCTTCTCGCTCCCTTCCTCCCTCCCTCTCTTTCTATATCTCAATCTCTTCTCTCTCTCTCTCTCTCTTTCTCTCTCCCTCCCTCTCTGTCTTTACACCCTCCTCTCTCTCTCTTCAGCATGCTGGTTTCCAGGGTGACATCAGAAGAGGCCCTGTCCAGTAGAACAGATGTCTTTAAGAAACATGAGGGAGGGAGGGAGGGAGGGAGGGAGGGAGGGAGGGAGGGAGGGAGGGAGGGAGGGAGGGAGGGAGGGATGCGGAGAAGGAATGGAGGGATGGGGAGAAGGGAGGGAGGGATGGGGAGAAGGGAGGGAGGGAGGGAATCAAGACCAAAGACCTCTCCCTAAGTTTCTCCCCTCCCTGTCCAGGTCCAGGCTGGGTCTGGTGTCTCCATGTAAGGCTTGGCAGCAGAGACTGGGGACAGAAAAATGACAGCAGAGCACTCCAGAGCACCAGGTGGAAACCTTACAGCTGAGTTTCAGAGTGGGACATCTCTCTCCTCCTCTGTCTGTCATTCTCGCCCCCCCCCCCTCTCACTCTTGCCCCCCCCTATCTCATTCTCGCCCCCCCTCTCCCACACCCCCCCTCTCTCATTCTCAAACAAACACGTATACACACAAGCAAACACATACATACACAGACACACAGCGTGATCCCACGACAGCAGCCCTGCATGACCACCCCTCTTAGTAAGACTCACCATATATGGGCAACTAAGAGCACAGCGCACAGACACACATAGACACACACAGACACACACAGACACATTCACACGCATAAACACCTATACTCCCCCACACACAAACCCACCGCACACGCGGAAAAGCATAGGAGATGTAACCCCAGCAAAGTAGATCTAAACCAAGCAGACCAGAATAGATCCAGTAGATATAACTCAATCAGAGCAGAGTAGATCTAACCCCAGAAGAGTAGATATAGTAGATCTAACCCCAGCAGAGTAAATATAGTAGATCTAACCCCAGCATAGTAGATATAGTAGATCTAACCCCAGCAGAGTAGATATTGTAGATCTAACCCCAGCAGAGTAGATATAGTAGATCTAACCCCAGCAGAGTAGATATTGTAGATCTAACCCCAGCAGAGTAGATAGTAGATCTAACCCCAGCAGAGTAGATATAGTAGATCTAATCCCAGCAGAGTAGATAGTAGATCTAACCCCAGCAGAGTAGATATAGTAGATCTAATCCCAGCAGAGTAGATAGTAGATCTAACCCCAGCAGAGTAGATATAGTAGATCTAATCCCAGCAGAGTAGATATAGTAGATCTAACCCCAGCAGAGTAGATAGTAGATCTAACCCCAGCAGAGTAGATATAGTAGATCTAATCCCAGCAGAGTAGATAGTAGATCTAACCCCAGCAGAGTAGATATAGTAGATCTAATCCCAGCAGAGTAGATAGTAGATCTAACCCCAGCAGAGTAGATATAGTAGATCTAATCCCAGCAGAGTAGATATAGTAGATCTAACCCCAGCAGAGTAGATATAGTAGATCTAACCTCAGCAGAGTAGATATAGTAGATCTAATCCCAGCAGAGTAGATAGTAGATCTAACCCCAGCAGAGTAGATATAGTAGATCTAATCCCAGCAGAGTAGATAGTAGATCTAACCCCAGCAGAGTAGATATAGTAGATCTAATCCCAGCAGAGTAGATATAGTAGATCTAATCCCAGCAGAGTAGATATAGTAGATCTAATCCCAGCAGAGTAGATATAGTAGATCTAACCTCAGCAGAGTAGATAGTAGATCTAATCCCAGCAGAGTAGATAGTAGATCTAACCCCAGCAGAGTAGATAGTAGATCTAACCCCAGCAGAGTAGATAGTAGATCTAACCCCAGCAGAGTAGATAGTAGATCTAATCCCAGCAGAGTAGATAGTAGATCTAATCCCAGCAGAGTAGATATAGTAGATCTAACCCCAGCAGAGTAGATATAGTAGATCTAATCCCAGCAGAGTAGATAGTAGATCTAATCCCAGCAGAGTAGATAGTAGATCTAACCCCAGCAGAGTAGATAGTAGATCTAACCCCAGCAGAGTAGATAGTAGATCTAATCCCAGCAGAGTAGATATAGTAGATCTAATCCCAGCAGAGTAGATAGTAGATCTAATCCCAGCAGAGTAGATAGTAGATCTAACCCCAGCAGAGTAGATATAGTAGATCTAACCCCAGCAGAGTAGATATAGTAGATCTAACCCCAGCAGAGTAGATATAGTAGATCTAATCCCAGCAGAGTAGATATAGTAGATCTAACCCCAGCAGAGTAGATATAGTAGATCTAATCCCAGCAGAGTAGATATAGTAGATCTAATCCCAGCAGAGTAGATATAGTAGATCTAATCCCAGCAGAGTAGATATAGTAGATCTAATCCCAGCAGAGTAGATATAGTAGATCTAACCCCAGCAGAGTAGATATAGTAGATCTAATCCCAGCAGAGTAGATATTGTAGATCTAATCCCAGCAGAGTAGATATAGTAGATCTAATCCCAGCAGAGTAGATATAGTAGATCTAATCCCAGCAGAGTAGATATAGTAGATCTAATCCCAGCAGAGTAGATAGTAGATCTAACCCCAGCAGAGTAGATAGTAGATCTAATCCCAGCAGAGCAGGGTAGCGAGCCTGGCCAGGAGGTACACGCCAGCCTAGAATGAGGGAATTACTGGAAGTAGAACAATCTGGAAAATGGGCAGGAGAATGTGTGTGTGTTTGTGTGTGAGAGAGAGAGAGACCATCTGAAGAATTCTGGTGAGGGACGTTCTTCCTCACACCTGATTACTAAAACACGCACAGAAGACAATTACCTCTCAATTGATGCTATCTAAGACGCTATATTGCAGAAATGAACTAAAGTAACCCTTTCATCTCCTCTCATCTCTCTCCTCTACCCTCTGATCTCTCTCCTCTCTCTCCATCTTTCTCCACACATTTATCTCCTCTCTCTCCTCCTCTACTCTACCCTCTCATCCTCTGTTTCCATGTTATCCTGTCTATCATGTCTACTACTTAATTAACTTTGTGCTGGAGTGAAATCAAACGCTTTTGCGTGGAGAAATTAATCTGAGTCATCACACACACAAAATAATACAATAATACACACACAAAATAATACACATGCACACAATAATACACACACAATAATACACATGCACACACATACACAACAATATCACACTCACACAGTAATCCTTAGCAGATGCTTTGACTGGTAATACCTCAAATATTACTGGGGATAAGCTGCATGTTAGTTAGCTTGTGAGAGAGAGGGAGATATGAGAGAGAGGGGAGGTGAGACAGATGAAAGGGAGGGAGAGAGGGAGGGAGGGAGGGGTTCCAGCCAAGCTGCAGATACCATGACAGCATAGTGCCAGAGACAGGAAGCAGATCAGTGTTTCCTCTGGCTCCTGACCTCACTTCCTGTGGATGAGAGGCCAGACACTTATCACACTCACACATACACCACCCTCCACACACACATACACCACCCTCCACACACACACACGCCACCCTCCACACACACATACACCACCCTCCACACACACACACACACACCCCACCCTCCACACCCACATACACAACCCTCCACACACACATACACCACCCTCCACACACACATACACCACCCTCCACACACACATACACCACCATCCACACACACACACACCACCCTCCACACACACACACACACACCTCCCCCGCCACACACACACCACCCTCCACACACACACACCACCCTCCACACACACACACCCTCCACACACCTCCCCCGCCACACACACACCACCCTCCACACACACATACACCACCCTCCGCACACACACACACACCACCCTCCACACACACCACCCTCAACACACACACCCTCCACACACCTCCCCCTCCACACACACACCACCCTCCACACACACACACCCTCCACACACATAAAAAGGGTTTGTCTTCTTAAGTTATTTGGAAGTTGTTTGGCTTTTTGAAATCCGACAAAGAGCAGAGCAATGTTTGGTGCAAATTGGTGTACCAGTAGTAAACAAACAGGTGGCTACCAAGTCTGGTAATACGACAAAGTGCAAATGTGGACCTCTTGTTGATCTCGACCTACGGTCTCGGTTAACAAACGTTTTAACAAATCTCTGCTCACAAAGGTGTTTGTAGATCTGTCGAAAAGTGTTAGTTTTTTTATATAATATAACAACACGTAGGAAAGTCCCAAATCAAACACGACGAATCTGGAGCAGACGCCATGTTGTCAACATCTACAAGGCAACCGCTTGCTAGGTCCGTCAATCGTTTGCGGACCTCTGGAGAGGTCTGCAAACGGTTTTGTGGACTTCTTAGAATGTCTCTGGACCAATAAGAACAGCGTATTGGTACATTTATAAAACTAGTATATAAGTAACCTTTTTTACCACCTGAAGCAAAATCACTCGTTGGAACATGCAGAAAGTCTGAGTTTGCGCCAAGGTATTGATAGGTAGGCTATTGATAAAAAAAACAAGGTTTTAAAAAGCTTAAGTTACTTGACCCCAGGTACGTGCTCCCTGGCCGCTAACATTTCTCTCACACCGCTCTGCCTGGACTTTATGCTGAGTGTATGGAAAAAGTTGAGGAGGAGACTTATTTAGCTACTACTACAGATCTGTGGTCTATCGTTTAATTATCGTTATCGAATGTGAATATCTATATCGATAATTTTGTACCCATATCGCCCAGCCCTCTCTCTCTCTCTCTTTCACCAACATTTTTTTTTTTTTTCTTCTAATCCTCCAATCAATTCAACTAAACAATCAAATGAGATCAAAGCATGGCAGGGAAGCTATGAGGCAGGGAGGTGGAGAACCCTATGTGTGTGTGTGTCTGTCTGTCTGTCTGTCTGTGTCTGTGTGTGTCTGTGTGTGTAGCTGTAGGTGTTACATATGTGAAACACAAACAACAACAACCAGAGAGAATGTGTCACTTCTCTGAGCCAAGAGACATTGCCAGCACAGAGACATTGCCAGCACAGAGACATCCCTTAAGAGTGTGTGTGTGTGTGTTCAATCACAGAGGCAGGAAGAGATTCATCAGTGGATGTACTCCACCCTTCCAACGACCCAGATGGATCTGTCCCAGAGAGAGAGAGAGAGAGACTAGATAGACTACAGCAGGAGAGACTACAGCACGAGAGTCTAGAGACTACAGCAGGAGAGACTACAGCACGAGAGATTAGAGACTACAGCAGGAGAGACTACAGCACGAGAGACTAGAGACTACAGCAGGAGAGACTACAGCAGGAGAGACTACAGCAGGCGAGACTACAGCAGGAGAGACTACAGCAGGCGAGACTACAGCAGGACAGACTACAGCAGGAGAGACTAGAGACTACAGCAGGAGAGACTACAGCAGGAGAGACTACAGTAGGAGAGACCAAAGACTACAGCAGGACAGACTACAGCAGGAGAGACTACAGTAGGAGAGACCAAAGACTACAGCAGGACAGACTACAGCAGGAGAGACTAGAAACTACAGCAGGCGAGACTACAGCAGGACAGACTACAGCAGGAGAGACTACAGTAGGAGAGACCAGAGACTACAGCAGGAGAGACCACAGTAGGAAAGACCAGAGACTACAGCAGGAGAGACTACAGTAGGAGAGACCAGAGACTACAGCAGGAGAGACTACAGCAGGAGAGACCAGAGACTACAGCAGGAGAGACTACAGCAGGAGAGACTACAGTAGGAGAGACCAGAGACTACAGCAGGAGAGACTACAGCAGGAGAGACTACAGTAAGAGAGACCAGAGACTACAGCAGGAGAGACTACAGCAGGAGAGACCAGAGACTACAGCAGGAGAGACTACAGTAGGAGAGACCAGAGACTACAGCAGGAGAGACTACAGCAGGAGAGACCAGAGACTACAGCAGGAGAGACTACAGTAGGAGAGACCAGAGACTACAGCAGGAGAGACTACAGCAGGAGAGACCAGAGACTACAGCAGGAGAGACTACAGCAGGAGAGACTACAGCAGGCGAGACTACAGCAGGACAGACTACAGCAGGACAGACTACAGCATGAGAGACTACAGCAGGAGAGACTACAGCAGGAAAGACTACAGTAGGAGAGACCAGAGACTACAGCAAGAGAGACTACAGCATGAGAGACTACAGCAGGAGAGACCAAAGACTACAGCAGGAGAGAGCAGACTACAGTAGGGTATTGGTGAGAGGGGATATTTATAGTGTGTTACACCAGCTAGATGTCAGCTGCTGCCCTGTAAATAGACATGGAGGAAGAGAAGGGTGAGGAAGAGGACGAGGATGGAGAGGAAGAGAAGGGAGATGAGAGGAAGAGGAGGATGGAGACAAAGAAGAGGAGAAGGAAGAGGAGCAGGAGGATGGAGAGGAAGAAGAACAGCAAGTCATGTCCTCTCCCAGACATACATACAGACACACGTTGACTAAATGTCTTCCCGCACCAACTGGAGCACACATAAGCATACACAGAAAACACACACATACCAACACATATGCACACATACCAAAACACACACCCTCCCCCCGCACTCACACCCCCCCCCCCCCCACACACACACACACACACACACTCTCTTGTTGGGAGAGCAGATCCCAACAAGTAAAGCCGGTTGGGTGAGCATGCCTAACCCTAACCCTAACACCATGAGTCAAACCAGCCAGTCAACCAGCCTGTCTCACACCAGCCTGTCAACCAGCCTGTCTTACACCAGCCTGTCTCAAACCAGCCTGTCAACCAGCCAGTCTCACACCAGCCTGTCTCAAACCAGCATGTCAACCAGCCTGTCAACCAGCCTGTCTCACACCAGCCTATCTCACACCAGCCTGTCTCACACCAGCCTGTCTCAAAACAGCCTGTCAACCAGCCTGTCAACCAGCCTGTCAACCAGCCAGTCTCACACCAGCCTGTCAACCAGCCAGTCTCACACCATCCTGTCTAAGACCAGCCTGTCTCACACCAGTCTGTCTCACACCAGCCTGTCAACCAGCCTGTCAACCAGCCAGTCTAACACCAGCCTGTCAACCAGCCTGTCAACCAGCCTGTCAACCAGCCAGTCTCACACCAGCCTGTCAACCAGCCTGTCAACCAGCCAGTCTCACACCATCCTGTCTAAAACCAGCCTGTCTCACACCAGTCTGTCTCACACCAGCCTGTCAACCAGCCTGTCAACCAGCCAGTCTCACACCAGCCTGTCAACCAGCCTGTCAAACAGCCTGTCAAACAGCCAGTCTCACACCAGCCTGTCTCACACCAGCCTGTCAACCAGCCACTCTGACAGAAAGGACTTGTTTTGAGGGAGAGAGAGGGTCTGTACAAGAGAGAAATACAGAGAGCATTTGGTGGGAGAAAGGGTGGGCTGTAAGAAGGATCTGTTTCCGAAATACTAGCAAGGAGGGCAGTAAGTGTGTGTACCCCTCTTCCATCCTGTCTAAGACCAGCCTGTCTCACACCAGTCTGTCTCACACCAGCCTGTCAACCAGCCTGTCAACCAGCCAGTCTAACACCTCTTCCATCCTGTCTAAGACCAGCCTGTCTCACACCAGTCTGTCTCACACCAGCCTGTCAACCAGCCTGTCAACCAGCCAGTCTAACACCAGCCTGTCAACCAGCCTGTCAACCAGCCTGTCAACCAGCCAGTCTCACACCAGCCTGTCAACCAGCCTGTCAACCAGCCAGTCTCACACCATCCTGTCTAAAACCAGCCTGTCTCACACCAGTCTGTCTCACACCAGCCTGTCAACCAGCCTGTCAACCAGCCAGTCTCACACCAGCCTGTCAACCAGCCTGTCAAACAGCCTGTCAAACAGCCAGTCTCACACCAGCCTGTCTCACACCAGCCTGTCAACCAGCCACTCTGACAGAAAGGACTTGTTTTGAGGGAGAGAGAGGGTCTGTACAAGAGAGAAATACAGAGAGCATTTGGTGGGAGAAAGGGTGGGCTGTAAGAAGGATCTGTTTCCGAAATACTAGCAAGGAGGGCAGGCAAGCAGAGGGGGGGGAGAGAGAGAGAGAGAGAGAGAGAGAGAGAGAGAGAGAGAGAGAGAGAGAGAGAGAGAGAAGTGGGCGTTGATCTGAGATATGAAAAGCTCTGCTCTTCCAAACAAAGCAGCAGCAGAGAACTGCTGCTTTAAACCACAACTCACTTTATGAAGCAGCGCGCGCCCTCGAATGTGTACCCCTCTTCCCATCCAGTCGGCAAATCTAGCGGGTGAGAGAGAGGGGGAGAGAGGAGGGGAGAGAGGGGGAGAGAAACGGCCATGGTGAACATACACAGCACAGCAGCTCGACCCTCGAGATCTGCTATCAGTGCGCGGCTAAACACAAGCATTGGTCTGCAGTGAAACCATAAACACCAAAGACAGACGTCGACACGGAATCAACAGCCACGCCAGTCCTCTTGTGTTGTAGCCTTAACCGAGAAAATCATCCTACCGAATCATTCCGTTGGTATTAATCGTGACTAGATTTTTTTTTCAACTCTACATCGATTTACATAATGTTATGCGTCCCAGCGGTCGCGGCAAGCGGGCTTCTGGTGTGAATTGAAGCGTCCGCTACACTAATTGCGTTGAAGGTGTCATGCCAACATGTCAAGTGACACATGGGACATCGTTGCTACGCACATTCGTTCCATTCCACGCCTGCATCACGGAACCGGAGCATTCTCTGCAGAACATGACACAACACCGCGCAGACTAGCATAGAATGCCCCAGCGTCAACAGTGGTGCAGCTGGAGGGGATAAGGATTTTTTTCGTCGCAATGCTATCCCTGAAAGGCTACGCCAAACGTCACTTTAACCGACTCAGTCCCGCAAAACCCGAGGACGTTTACGTGACAGAACTTTTAACAAGTGTGTCGCACAGTGCTCAGGTGACGTTAACTGCCTCAACCTGAAGGTCTGCGCGCTACAGCAGGCTCGAGAGACGTCTGTTACCGCGGCGTCGGCGAGGATGAGGAGCCAGTTCGTTTCTCTCCCAAAGTGTTAAAACAAAAAAGCCGTTGAGCCATTTACCTGGAGTGTTTCTGTGGCCCGTTACAACGGCGTCTCCAGTGACTGGATGTAGCCAGGTTGTACTCTTGGCTTCTTCGCTGTTGGTGAGAAGAAACGGGTGAAAAGGTGAGGAGGCACATAACTACAACGCTGGAGGGAATATTCGCGTCGACAATAACGAAAACACACATCCACGCGTTATATCCAGAGAATAATTACTTGAGGAAGAATATCCGCCCGTCCTGGGTGACCCCATAACTCCAAGACGAGGGGAGGCAGGAGATCCAGTCCGGGTTAAGGTCCGCCGCCATGTCTACCACAGCAGAGAACAGTCGACTACCGATTCCTACGGAAAGACTGGGCTGCGCGTCGCCGTGCCTTCGGCGCGTACACGGAAACCCATAGCAACGGGGCGCGAGGAACTTCTGTGGGCGGGATCGTGCCTTCAGGATTGAACGATAAACTTTTTTATTAAAAGAGAGAGGGGGGGGGGGGGGGGGGCATGCAGTTTTGGCTTTCACATCCAACTCACGACGGTAATGAGTTTAATGTGCGGTGTGTTGCTCGAGGGAAACCAAACGGTTTCATGCCTCACAGTTTATCACATTTACATTTTAATCATGTGAGCAATAGCTTTCATTCAAAGCGACATACCCATAGTGTATATTGAAAGTACAGTAGGATCAGAAGTGCATAGTTGTAATAGTGTTTCGATAGTCAGGGTCAAGGAACGGTCTGTGTTTAGGCCTACCAGGCACAGTACAAAGCTAACCAGCTACCCGGCATGGAACAATAATATCTCATACGGTGCACCAAAACACCTCAGCTAGCAGGCGCGGTTCTGGACGTGTTAAACATGTCAAACGGTTATGACAGGTTTTGCTGTCTGAGTCACTGGTGGCCATCTGGGAGTTAGGATTACAACACTAGCTCCAAGGTCACTGTCTCACAACCTCTCCCACCCAGACAATACGTATACATGGACACATACACAAACAACACACACACCAAGGAGGGCCGGTCTGGGAAGACGACCCCAGAGTGAACTCCTCTGCAGACGCTGATCTGTGGTCAGTCTAAACGTTGTCTCCTGCCAGGCCTGCAGCCTTTGAACAACTTTAATCCGATCCCAGACCTGCCTCTCCCAGGACCCTCGAGTAATCCAGCTAATCTGTAATCTGTCATCTGTTAGACCATTAGACTGTCCAAGAAGAGGCTGTTATAAGACCCTTGTTGGCCGAGAATAAACAGACACTAATGCTACTAGTTTTCTGTCTACCTTACTGTCCTAATCCTACCCAACAGTAATAAGTATACCCAACACCCTAACACCATGTCCTTACACCACCTAACACCCTAACACCATGTCCTTACACCACCTAACACCCTAACACCATGTCCTTACACCACCCAACACCCTAACACCACCTTCCACTGTGACCAGGTCCAAGCCCAGGTCCCAGTGTGTGTCATGTAGTTAGTGTGCCAGCGAGGAGCTGAGAAGATTAATCATATATCTGATGTAACAGTGTGCTGAATTAGAGACTAATGGAGTCTCCTCTGTTTACATTCCTTAGATGCTGCAGGAGGCCAAGGAATGCTGCCGGGACAACTCCCTCTTCCTTCCCCTCCTCCCCCTGATACTCTCTCCTCTCTTCCTCTCCCCCCTTTCTCTTCTCTGTCCCCTCTTCCCCCCTACTCCATAGCAGGGTTTTTGTGTGTGTGTGTGTGAGAGAGAGAGAGAGAGAGAGAGAGAGAGAGAGAGAGAGAGAGAGAGAGAGAGAGGGGGGGGGGGGGGATCATATATGTGCTCCCAGATTCCAGCCTCTAATTGTTATTTCCCCCTAAACTCCAACCAGGGCTGACTGGGCCTACCTCACCGGAGCCGAGGAGGAACAGAACAATCCAGCAAGACTGCTGCACAACATATGACCTGCTGACTTCTCCCAGACACACCCCCAGAACCCTACCATGGACACAGACCTGTCTGATCAGCTGGCTGGCTGGATAGCTGGATAGTTATGGCTGGCGGGCTAGTTTGCTTGCTGGCTGGATAGCTGGCTAGTTAGCTTAGTGGGTGGCTGGATAGCTGGCTAGTTAGCTTAGTGGGTGGCTGGATAGCTGGCTAGTTAGCTTAGTGGGTGGCTGGATAGCTGGTTGCATAGCTAGTTGGATGGCTGGCTGGCGGGATGTTTGGAATACTCACTGCTTGGCTGGCTGGCTATAACTGATGCATCATGGAAACACATTTTGACATTCTTCAGCTGTTAAATAAACAGCAAAACAACAAGCTCCAAGGACTTTTACTCACATTTAGCTTGAACCCAGAGTGTGCAGACTTGGAACATAGTGGAGCTCTTAGAACAGTAACCATGATGAGTACCTGACTCCAGCTGTGTCCCAGGAAACGCTCCTGAAAGGTTGCTGCTTGGCAAGACTGTCTACCTTCCTGCACTGACTTACAATGTGCCAGCGAAGTGCTTAAATATCTCTCTTTCTCACACACACTTATACACACATGCACACACAGACACACACACATAGACATACCTGCTAACACATTCACAGGGCTAGTATTTGAACACAGCGGGGTCTAACTTTTAACTTGTCACTCTTACAGAGCAGCAGAGTGAAGGTACTGGTTGCCGTGGCAGTGATGGTCCCTGGTAACAAACGTAAGGTGTGTTCGACTTCATGCAGCGCCGGCGTCGCTTGCAGCCCGGCCTTTCCTCTTGTAGAGTATTATGGGATGCAATGCTGCAGGCCCTGATCTGTGTGTCCTGTAGCAGGGTGTTCGTTTGGCCAGAGAGACCTCCAGTCAGACATGTCTCTCTTTTCACATACCTGAAGGTCAGCTGGAGGGAGAGAGGGAGGAGGGAGAGAGGGAGGAGGGAGGGAGAGAGAGAGGAAGGAGAGAGAGGGAGGAAGGAGAGAGAGAGAGGAAGGAGAGAGAGGGAGGGAGGAGGGAGAGAGAGAGAGAGAGAGAGAGAGGAAGGAGAGAGAGGGAGGAAGGAGAGAGAGGGAGGGAGGAGGGAAAGAGAGAGAGGAAAGAGAGGGAGGGAGGGAGGGGAGAGGAGAGAGAGAGAGAGAGAAGAAGGAGAGAGAAAGAGGAAGGAGAGAGGGAGGAGGGTGAGAGAGAGGAAGGAGAGAGGCAGCATGCAAGACACTGAAGGTCATCTGAGAGGAGTGTCTGCAAGGAGGCAGAGGGGGCTGTCTGTATGAGAGCAGCTCTGAAGACCCAGAGTAACCCTGGAGACTGGAGAGGATATGACCTTCTCTCTCTTACTCACTTCCTTTCTTGAGAGACAGAGAGAGAGAGAGAAAGAGAGAGAGAGAGAGACAGATGTTGTCTTCAGGACAGAGTTGCAAACAAACTGATGATCTTCCCTGATACGGACTGGTTGTAAACAGTAACCTAACCCTAACAATATGAGAACCAAGCCCTTATAAAACACACACACAGATTCACACACACAGCCAGGTCCTTAAACACACAGACACACAGCCAAGTCCTTATACACACACACACACTAGAGCCAGCAGAAGAGAACTCAGGGGGCCTCTCAAAGGTAAACACAGCTCATTCAATACTCTATTATGCAATCTCACCAGGGTTCCAAAAACACTCTTTTCTTTCCTCTGTTCTTCATCATGTGATCCAGACTGGAGGCATCAACATGTCTGTGTGTTATCAACCAGCTGTTGGAACTCTTTGTTTTGGCTTTCACAAAGTTAGCCTGTGGGTCTCTACCTCCCTCCCCCCTCCCTTTTCCTCTCTCAGTCTTACTCCCTCTCCCCCTCTCTTTCTCCCTCCCTCCTATCCCCCCCTCCCTCTCCCTCTCTCATTCTTCCTTCCCCCCCCTTTTTCTCTCTCTCTCCTTCTCCCTCTCTCCCTTTCTCTGTTCCAATTGAAATTGAAGTAAAGAGTGAGAGAAAGATACAGAAAGTGAGATTCAAAGAGTGAGAGAGAGAGGGGGAGAGAAAGACAGTGAGAGAGACAGGGAGAGAGTGAAAGAGAGAGACAGGGAAAGAGAGAGAGAGAGAGAGATAGAGAGAGAAGGAGAGTGAGAGAGACAGGGAGAGAGAGGGATTTCCATTTCTCCAAGTCTTTATCAGGTAGTCCAAACTGCCACATGCCCACCCTGGACATTCGAATCACATTCGTGCAGGATGAAAATAGGTAAAAGAAACTGATAAAATAACAGTAGAGTCCCTTCTCCTCTCCTTCTCCTCTTTTCCTCTATTCCCCTCCCCACTTTTTTCTGCTCTCATTCATTACATTTACATTTAGTTATTATCCAGAGCCATCTTATCCTCACTGTACTTCGCCATCAGGCTTCTGTATGGTCCTCCTGTATGGTCATTGACATTGTCACTGATTGCGTTGTCTTGAGAATTTGTGCCCAGTCTGACCTTGTGTTGTTCTGTGTACCTGACAATAAAATACTTGAACTTATCCATCTTATCCAGAGCAACTTACAGGAAGTACAGGGACATTCCTCCCCGGGGCAAGTAGGGCGAAGTGCCTTGCCCAAGGACACATCGTCATTTGGCACGGCCGGGAATCGAACCAACAACTTTCTGATTAATAGTCCAACTCCCTAACCGCTCAGCAATCTGATTACATTCCCATCATTCTCTGAAGAGTTGATGAAGTTGACATGTCTGTTGGAGGGAGGAGGATCACACTGTATGTCTGTGTGTGTGTACATGTATTACCTTCCTCAACATAACATTTCTGTTTGTCTCCAGGCAGTATCCTTATGTATGTATGATTTACATTCCCTGTGTGTGACCCAGAAAACTACTGGTGCATTCTGGGTGTGTGATGTTGGTTCTCCCACAGGCAGGTCTGTGTGTACCAACACGTCCAGACTGTCTGCAACAGACGCTCTCCCTCCCAGTATACACACTGTTATACTCTCTCCCTCCTCCCTCCTAGTATACTCTTTCCCTCCTCTCTCTCTCCTCACTGTATGTGAACATCTACAGTAAGAATAAGATGTGTACAAGGGAGATTTTGAACCTACGCTGTCTAAGTCTTCTCCCTCTGAAGCGCAGGATTCTTCTGACGTCCCTTTAGGTAGAGGAACATGCAGAGCTTCACTGGAGACAGCAACATGAAACTGTCTGTGTGTGTGACTGTGTGTGTGACTGTGTATGTGACTGTGTGTGACATCAGAGGTGGTTGAAGCATCTGTTGTCACATTCCCCAGTGTTTCAGTGAGGTCATTATCCCTGAGAAAAGTTATTTTAGGGTTCAGATCATCTACCTCTCTACAGGTTCCAACAACACTCCCACAGGAGAAACAGCTTTCAGAGCAAGTAAACACAAGAGAAACACCTTTCAGAGCAAGCGAACACAAGAGAAACACCTTTCAGAGCAAGCGAACACAAGAGAAACACCTTTCAGAGCAAGCGAACACAAGAGAAACACCTTTCAGAGCAAGCGAACACAAGAGAAACACCTTTCAGAGCAAGCAAGCACAAGAGAAACACCTTTCAGAGCAAGCAAACACCTTTAAGAGGCTAACACAGTAGAACACCAAAAGTGGACTATCAGAGAACCCCCCCCCCACCCACACAAACACACACACACACACACACCTACTCACACATTCACATGCTCACACACACACACACGCTCACTAATTCACTCACTCTCTTTGCTCTAGTTTGTCCTGTACTGCAGCATCCTCAGAGGATAGCATCAACTCTCTCCATCTTCCATTGTCG